>NC_091742.1:101943546-101951046 GCF_043380555.1 Nothobranchius furzeri | reverse complement strand
ATGTATGGATGGATGGACACATAGATGTATGGATGGATGGCTAGATGAATGGACACATAGATGTATGGATGGATGGCTAGATGAATGGACACATGGATGGATGGACACATAGATGTATGGATGGATGGCTAGATGAATGGACACATAGATGTATGGATGGATGGCTAGATGAATGGACACATGGATGGATGGACACATAGATGTATAGATGGATGGCTAGATGAATGGACACGTGGATGGATGGACACATAGATGTATGGATGGATGGATGGCTAGATGAATGGACACATAGATGTATGGATGGATGGCTAGATGAATGGACACATGGATGGATGGACACATAGATGTATAGATGGATGGATGGCTAGATGAATGGACACGTGGATGGATGGATACATAGATGTATGGATGGATGGCTAGATGAATGGACACGTGGATGGATGGACACATAGATGTATGGATGGATGGCTAGATGAATGGACACATGGATGGATGGACACATAGATGTATAGATGGATGGATGGCTAGATGAATGGACACGTGGATGGATGGACACATAGATGTATGGATAGATGGCTAGATGAATGGACACATGGATGGATGGATACATAGATGTATGGATGGATGGCTAGATGAATGGACACATGGATGGATGGACACATAGATGTATAGATGGATGGATGGCTAGATGAATGGACACGTGGATGGATGGACACATAGATGTATGGATGGATGGCTAGATGAATGGACACGTGGATGGATGGATGGCTAGATGAATGGACACGTGGATGGATGGACACATAGATGTATGGATGGATGGCTAGATGAATGGACACATGGATGGATGGACACATAGATGTATAGATGGATGGATGGCTAGATGAATGGACACGTGGATGGATGGACACATAGATGTATGGATGGATGGCTAGATGAATGGACACATGGATGAATGGACACATAGATGTATAGATGGATGGATGGCTAGATGAATGGACACGTGGATGGATGGACACATAGATGTATGGATGGATGGCTAGATGAATGGACACATGGATGGATGGACACATAGATGTATAGATGGATGGATGGCTAGATGAATGGACACGTGGATGGATGGACACATAGATGTATGGATGGATGGCTAGATGAATGGACACATGGATGGATGGACACATAGATGTATAGATGGATGGATGGCTAGATGAATGGACACATAGATGTATGGATGGATGGCTAGATGAATGGACACGTGGATGGATGGACACATAGATGTATGGATGGATGGCTAGATGAATGGACACATGGATGGATGGATGGACACATAGATGTATAGATGGATGGATGGCTAGATGAATGGACACATAGATGTATGGATGGATGGCTAGATGAATGGACACATGGATGGATGGACACATAGATGTATGGATGGATGGCTAGATGAATGGACACATAGATGTATGGATGGATGGCTAGATGAATGGACACATGGATGGATGGACACATAGATGTATAGATGGATGGCTAGATGAATGGACACGTGGATGGATGGACACATAGATGTATGGATGGATGGATGGCTAGATGAATGGACACATAGATGTATGGATGGATGGCTAGATGAATGGACACATGGATGGATGGACACATAGATGTATAGATGGATGGATGGCTAGATGAATGGACACGTGGATGGATGGATACATAGATGTATGGATGGATGGCTAGATGAATGGACACGTGGATGGATGGACACATAGATGTATGGATGGATGGCTAGATGAATGGACACATGGATGGATGGACACATAGATGTATAGATGGATGGATGGCTAGATGAATGGACACGTGGATGGATGGACACATAGATGTATGGATAGATGGCTAGATGAATGGACACATGGATGGATGGATACATAGATGTATGGATGGATGGCTAGATGAATGGACACATGGATGGATGGACACATAGATGTATAGATGGATGGATGGCTAGATGAATGGACACGTGGATGGATGGACACATAGATGTATGGATGGATGGCTAGATGAATGGACACGTGGATGGATGGATGGCTAGATGAATGGACACGTGGATGGATGGACACATAGATGTATGGATGGATGGCTAGATGAATGGACACATGGATGGATGGACACATAGATGTATAGATGGATGGATGGCTAGATGAATGGACACGTGGATGGATGGACACATAGATGTATGGATGGATGGCTAGATGAATGGACACATGGATGAATGGACACATAGATGTATAGATGGATGGATGGCTAGATGAATGGACACGTGGATGGATGGACACATAGATGTATGGATGGATGGATGGCTAGATGAATGGACACGTGGATGGATGGACACATAGATGTATGGATGGATGGCTAGATGAATGGACACATGGATGGATGGACACATAGATGTATAGATGGATGGATGGCTAGATGAATGGACACGTGGATGGATGGACACATAGATGTATGGATGGATGGCTAGATGAATGGACACATGGATGGATGGACACATAGATGTATAGATGGATGGATGGCTAGATGAATGGACACGTGGATGGATGGACACATAGATGTATGGATGGATGGCTAGATGAATGGACACATGGATGAATGGACACATAGATGTATAGATGGATGGATGGCTAGATGAATGGACACGTGGATGGATGGACACATAGATGTATGGATGGATGGCTAGATGAATGGACACATGGATGGATGGACACATAGATGTATAGATGGATGGATGGCTAGATGAATGGACACATGGATGGATGGATACATAGATGTATGGATGGATGGCTAGATGAATGGACACGTGGATGGATGGACACATAGATGTATGGATGGATGGCTAGATGAATGGACACATGGATGGATGGACACATAGATGTATAGATGGATGGATGGCTAGATGAATGGACACATAGATGTATGGATGGATGGCTAGATGAATGGACACATGGATGGATGGACACATAGATGTATAGATGGATGGATGGCTAGATGAATGGACACGTGGATGGATGGACACATAGATGTATGGATGGATGGCTAGATGAATGGACACATGGATGGATGGACACATAGATGTATAGATGGATGGATGGCTAGATGAATGGACACGTGGATGGATGGACACATAGATGTATGGATAGATGGCTAGATGAATGGACACATGGATGGATGGATGGCTAGATGAATGGACACATGGATGGATGGAACCATGGATGGATGGATGGATGGAGGGATGAATGAATGGACACATGGCTGGATGGACACATAGATGGATGGATGGATGGCTAGATGAATGGACTCATGGATGGATTGATGAAAGAATGGACACATGGTTGGATGGACACATAGATGTATGGATGGATGGCTAGATGAATGGACACATAGATGTATGGATGGATGACTAGATGAATGGACACATGGATGGATGGATACATAGATGTATGGATGGATGGATGGCTAGATGAATGGACACATGGATGGATGGACACATAGATGTATGGATGGATGGATGGCTAGATGAATGGACACATGGATGGATGGACACATAGATGTATGGATGGATGGCTAGATGAATGGACACATGGATGGATGGATAGAAACAGAATTTTCTACTTCTGCTTAATAACCCTGAGGCATTTAAATGTCCAAACTCTGTGTGTGTGTGTGTGTGTGTGTGTGTGTGTGCGTGCGTGTGCGTGTGCGTGCGTGTGCGTGCGTGCGTGTGTGTGTGTGTGTGTGTGTGTGTGTGTGTGTGTGCGTGTGCATATGCGTGTGTGTGTGTGTGTGTGTGTGTGCGTGTGCATATGCGTGTGTGTGTGTGTGTGTGTGTGTGCGTGTGTGTGTGCAAGCAAGCGAGAGAGACAGATAGACCTTAGCTGAAAGCTGAAAGGTCAGCAGCTCCTACAACTGCAGTATAAAAATATCTAAGTACTGGATCCCCCCCCCCCCCCCCCCCCCCCACACACACACACACACACAATCGGAGTCCAGGGACAGGGTCTAACTTTGACCCTAGGGTATATTTCAGCAGTGTTTTTAGAGCATTTCTTGGTTTTAGCTGCCCTGGTTCTGGTCCAGTTGTCCCAGAGTTCTGACCCGTTTAGACCCTGGTACATCTGGTTCTGTGAGTGACTACCAGGTACAGTTCATCTGATCCCATTGTCCTAGGGGCAGCAGCAGCTCAGGAGGTTGAGTGGGTTGTTCGGAAGTTGCAGGTTTGATCCCGGCTCCCACCAGAGAATGCTGCTGTTGTGCCCTTGGGCAAGACACTTCACCCACCTTGCCTGCTTGTGGTGGTCGGAGGGACCGGTGTTCAGTAGCCTCGCTTCTGTCAGTGCACCCCAGGGCAGCTGTGGCTACATTGTAGCTCATCCCCACCCTCGTGTGAATGGGTGAATGACTGACTGTGTTGTACAGCACCTTGGGGGGTTGTAGAAGGTGCTTTACAATGCCAGTTACCATTTACCCTTGTCTCTCAGCCAGGATGTCTATCACTAAGATCCACGCTCGTGAGATTCTGGACTCCAGAGGAAACCCCACCGTGGAGGTGGACCTGTGGACAGCCAAGGGTGAGCATCAGGATCTTCTGTGAGGGATGTCTCAGAGGTTCCTCCCTGTCAGTGTGCTTATGGTAAACGGTCTCTTAGGTCTCTTCAGAGCTGCAGTCCCCAGTGGAGCGTCCACCGGAGTTCATGAAGCTCTGGAGCTTCGTGACGGAGACAAGAGCCGTTATTTGGGCAAAGGTAGGAGATCATCAAAAACAGCAGGAGGCTGAAGTCCAGGTGCAGAACTTGTGTTTACACCTGTTTGATTGCAGGTACGGTGAAGGCTGTGGAGCATGTCAACAAGGAGATCGCCCCCAAGCTTATTGAGAAGGTACTGGGTTCCTCTCAGTCCAGCAGATGCACCTGATGGTTCAGTTGGACTATACATTTCCTTCAGGCTAAAGCTAGCTGCTGCTACCTATTGACCCACCTGTCTGTCCACCTGTACAGAAATTCAGTGTTGTTGACCAGGAGAAGATTGACAAGTTCATGCTGGAATTGGATGGGACGGAGAACAAATGTAAGGACTGGTCTGTTTGTCTCTCCGAGTTGTCCCTGTGTCTTTCTCTTTAGCTCCTGTCCATTTGTCTCACCTGTCTGTCTTTGTGTCTGTCCATCTGCAGCTAAGTTTGGCGCGAACGCCATCCTGGGTGTGTCGCTGGCTGTCTGTAAGGCTGGGGCTGCAGAGAAGGGAGTTCCTCTCTACCGTCACATCGCCGACCTTGCAGGACACAAGGATGTCATACTTCCTGTTCCCGTGAGTGGGACAGGTGTAACTGGGACAGTGTTCTCTGTGTCGGCATGGTTGGGCCGTTCTGTACGCTCTCTAAGGAACCTTGAAGTTTACCTGTAGATTATTGTTTCGGGTCAATCTTCTGCTTGAACCTAAACCAGCTGAAGGATCATTGTGTCAAACTTGTAAAAATGAATGAAAGTTTGTAGTTTCAGGTTAACTTGTCTTCCTCTGTCCAACCCAACCATGATGAAACATCTAACCTACAGCATGAATACCAGTTCCACCGATCTTCCCACTGTCTGAAGATACTGGTCATGCTGTGTTTGTTCAGGCTTTCAATGTGATCAACGGTGGGAGTCATGCGGGAAACAAACTGGCCATGCAGGAGTTCATGATTCTACCTGTGGGAGCTGCCAACTTCCACGAGGCAATGAGGATCGGAGCCGAGGTGAGAAGATCGTTGTTTCACAGCATTGCTTCTGTCGCACACAGCCATGTCCACCTATGACTATGTTTCTTTGATGTCTTCAGGTCTACCACAACTTGAAGAATGTCATCAAGGCCAAGTATGGGAAGGATGCCACCAATGTGGGAGACGAAGGTGGCTTCGCCCCCAACATCCTGGAAAATAACGAGGGTAAGGCTCCGTGGGTCTGGTTGTGTCCCAGTTTAACATAGGACTGTTACCTGAGCCCTCACAGGTGCAAAGAGCTTATCGGAGCAAATCACCGAGGACTCTCCACAAACAATACGATTTCCTCGGCCTGTAATCGGCTCAGAACCTGAATGTCTTGGGCCTGGTTCACAGAGCCCAGGTCCAGGCCCAGGATGATTTTCAAAACATGAGAGACCCCACAGATGTGGCAGAAAGAAGCTACAGATTGAACAGTGTTGGTCCTACAGTGTGTGGTGTGCCACCACATGGTGTCACCTGCTCAGACGGGATATCGTAACAGGCAGCACACTTGTTTTACAAAGGTCTCCTCTTCATTCGTGTCTCCACAGCTTTGGAGCTGCTGAAGACAGCCATTGAGAAGGCCGGTTACCCTGACAAGATCATCATTGGGATGGATGTGGCCGCCTCTGAGTTCTATCGCAATGGCAAATACGACCTGGACTTCAAGTCCCCCGATGACCCGTCCCGACACATCTCTGGAGAGCAACTTGGAGACCTGTACCGCAGCTTCATCAAGGGTTACCCTGGTAAACCCACTGCATTGCTCCTCCAGGACAATGTCGTAGGACTATAGCGCCCATATGTCCATGACATCATCAGCATCGTCCCACTTCAACAAGTGTAGACCAGAAATAAAATCATTCACATTTCCTGACTCTGTCTTTGTCTGCCTTTGTCCACGCCTCTGTCTCCAAATTCAGTCCAGTCCATCGAAGACCCGTTTGACCAGGACGACTGGGAGCACTGGGCCAAGTTTACTGCTTCTGTGGACATCCAGGTGAGACAGACAGGGACATGTGAGGGATCACTTCACCTGTAACAGTCTGTTAGACGGTGTTAGCTGAATCACCGGTCTCTCTCTCCACCAATCAGATCGTAGGAGACGACCTGACAGTGACCAATCCAAAGAGAATCCAGCAGGCAGTAGAGAAGAAGGCCTGCAACTGTCTGCTGCTCAAGGTCAACCAGATCGGCTCTGTGACCGAATCCATCCAGGCGTAAGACACACCTACACCATTCATTGTTGTTGTCTTTCTCTTTTCCACCTGCCTTTCTCTTTGTACCTGTCTCCCTCTTCACCTGTCTCTCTCTGCCCCGTCTACCAACCCGTGTGTCAGGTGTAAGCTGGCACAGAGCAGTGGTTGGGGTGTGATGGTCAGCCATCGCTCTGGAGAGACTGAGGACACCTTTATCTCTGATCTGGTGGTCGGCCTCTGTACTGGACAGGTGAGGACATTATGGGTGGGGCAGGTAGACATACAGGTGTGAGGACAGGTGGACGTCACCAGGACAGGATCAACTGGTTGGTTCCTGTGATGATAGTCTTGGTCTGACTTTGTCTACAGATCAAGACTGGAGCCCCCTGCAGGTCAGAGCGTCTGGCCAAATACAACCAGCTGATGAGGTAAGTACTTCCTGTCTGCTACAAAGTAAAAGTTTGTGTTTCAGAGTAAAAGCTCAGCTCACTGCTGTCTCCTGCAGGATTGAGGAGGAGC
>NC_091742.1:101851046-101938546 GCF_043380555.1 Nothobranchius furzeri | reverse complement strand
TATTAATATTAATGGCATTTTATTATTATTATTATTATTATTATTATTATTATTATTAATGACATTTTATTATTATTATTATTATTATTATTATTATTATTGTTATTATTATTATGAAGAAGAAGAAGAAGAGGTTTGTCCCAGGACATGTCAGATATCTATGAAACATTCATTCAGTCAGAAGGTTGTCATGGAGATCTGGAATGAAACGTCCACCAGGAACCACAGAGGTACAGACATCTGGAGCGCATGTCCAGTCTGACTCATACATGTGAAACAGACCACCGCAGCTTTTCGGGGACTCTGAGACATGTCAGGCGGACTTGGTGCTGTTGTTACTCTGGACATCCTTGTTGAAGGGACCTGTCCATGGTCACAGTGGAAGCAGTGGGTGGGAGGGGTTTGTTAAGATGGAGGTCATCTTCCCCAGCATCCTCCTTTCACACGTCTCCTCAACTGAATCCGGAGGGCAGCCCAGAACCGAGCTAGCTTTGTGAACTAGCTTGTTCAGTCTCTTCCTGTCTCGGTCGGAGCTGCCTGCCCCCCAACAGACCATCAGAGTGGATAACAGCACCAACCACAGAGTGATGAAAGGATCTGAGCAGCTGGGAATTCACTCCAAAGGACCTCAGCCTCCTCAGGAGGTGGACGCCTTTCTTGTACAGAGCATCTGTGCTGTGGGACCAGTTTAGTTTGTTATTGAGGGTCCCAGTGGTCCTCCCAGCTGGCCTCACTTCTCCTCAGGACCTTCTAGCCTGACGCTCCACTGGTCTCTACCAGAGAGACGCTGTTTCACATGAGACCATTCAGCCTCCTCAGGCAGAGGTTTGCTAGCCAGGGAGGAGATGAGGAGGCCCAGTACAGATCTGTCCTTCCCGTCACAGCTGAAGTCTCCTTTACTGGTTTCTTTTCGTCTGAAACACACAGCTGGACATTTGTCATCTCGTCCTCTCTCGGCCCATAGTCTGGTGGGTTTCTGAAGCTCCTCAGCTCCACGAGCTCTTTTGTGTAGAGGCAGGGCGTGTCCACGGACCCCTGTGGACACGTCCTGCTGTTTTACGTGTATCTGCTCATTAAAGTAACTCCAAACTCGGAATTCACCAGTGATCCATAATCATTACTTATTAATCAGTAATCGTCCGTCAGTCATTGGACCTCAGGTCAGTCTGTTGCCATGGTGATGCATTTAGTTTACTGATCATGTTTTCTTCTCCAAACCAAGATGGCTCCCTCTTCTTCTGCTGCTCTGATCCTCCTCTTCTTCTTCTCGGTCACCGTGGAGATGAGACCGTCACCTCACAGGGATGGAAAGCAGGTCTGTGGTCTGTGTGCTAAGCCTACCCCTAACCCATCCCTGATATGACATCATCAGGTGTTTTCAGGCTGTTTTCTTCTTCATTTACATCTGTCAGGTGATTGGCTGCTTTTTGGGTCAGGTGGTGTTTTCATGTGTAAGGGTGAAACACCTGTCTTCTAGGGTTACTCTGAAGGTACTCGTCTGTGGTTAACACCAGTAGCAGTAGTTAGGGTAATCAGACTAATCACGTAAACCGTGTGACCATTACTAGAAAAATTAGAGTAATCAGACAATAATCAGAGTAATCAGTCAATAATCAGAGTAATCACACAATAATCAGAGTGATCAGTCAATAATCAGAGTAATCAGACAATAATCAGAGTAATCAGTCAATAATCAGAGTAATCAGACAATAATCAGAGTAACCAGACAATAATCAGAGTAACCAGACAGTAATCAGAGTAATCAGTCAATAATCAGAGTAATCAGACAATAATCAGAGTAACCAGACAATAATCAGAGTAACCAGACAGTAATCAGAGTAAACAGACAATAATCACAGTAATCAGACAATAATCAGAGTAATCAGACAATAATCAGAGTAACCAGAATATTTTCAGAGTAACCAGACAATAATCAGAGTAATCAGACAGTAATCAGAGTAATCAGACAATAATCAGAGAACCTAGACAGTAATCAGAGAAATTAGAATATTACCAGAGTAATCAGACAATTACCAGAGTAATCGGACAATAATCAGAGTAATCAGACAATAATCAGAGTAACTAAACAATAATCAGAGTAACCAGACAATAATCAGAGTAACCAGACAATAATCAGAGTAATCAGACAATAATGAGAGTAATCAGTCAATAATCAGAGTAATCAGACAATAATCAGACTAACCAGACAGTAATCAGAGTAAACAGACAATAATCACAGTAATCAGACAATAATCAGAGTAACCAGACAATAATCAGAGTAACCAGACAATAATCAGAGTAACCAGACAGTAATCAGAGTAAACAGACAATAATCACAGTAATCAGACAATAATCAGAGTAACCAGACAATAATCAGAGTAACCAGACAGTAATCAGAGTAAACAGACAATAATCACAGTAATCAGAAAATAATCAGAGTAATCAGACAATAATCAGAGTAACCAGACAATAATCAGAGTAACCAGACAATAATCAGAGTAATCAGACAGTAATCAGAGTAAACAGACAATAATCACAGTAATCAGACAATAATCAGAGTAATCAGACAATAATCAGAGTAACCAGACAATAATCAGAGTAATCAGACAATAATCAGAGTAATCAGACAATAATCAGAGTAATCAGACAATAATCAGAGTAATCAGACAATAATCAGAGTAACCAAAATATTTTCAGAGTAACCAGAAAATAATCAGAGTAATCAGACAATATTCAGAGTAACCAAACAATAATCAGAGTAACCAGACAATAATCAGAGTAACTAGACAGTATTCAGAGAAATTAGAATATTACCAGAGTAATCAGACAATTACCAGAGTAATCGGACAATAATCAGAGTAATCAGACAATATTCAGAGTAACTAAACAATAATCAGAGTAACCAGACAATAATCAGAGTAACCAGACAATAATCAGAGTAATCAGTCAATAATCAGAGTAATCAGACAATAATCAGAGTAACCAGACAGTAATCAGAGTAAACAGACAATAATCACAGTAATCAGACAATAATCAGAGTAATCAGACAATAATCAGAGTAACCAGACAATAATCAGAGTAACCAGACAGTAATCAGCGTAAACAGACAATAATCACAGTAATCAGACAATAATCAGAGTAACCAGACAATAATCAGAGCAACCAGAATATTTTCAGAGTAACCAGACAATAATCAGAGTAATCAGACAGTAATCAGAGTAAACAGACAATAATCACAGTAATCAGAAAATAATCAGAGTAATCAGACAATAATCAGAGTAATCAGACAATAATCAGAGTAACCAGAATATTTTCAGAGTAACCAGAAAATAATCAGAGTAATAAGACAATAATCAGAGTAACCAGACAATAATCAGAGTAATCAGACAATAATCAGAGTAATCAGACAATAATCAGAGTAACCAGACAATAATCAGAGTAATCAGACAATAATCAGAGTAATCAGACAATAATCAGAGTAACTAGACAGTAATCAGAGTAACCAGACAATAATCAGAGTAATTAGACAATAATCAGAGTAATCAGTCAATAATCACAGTAAACAGACAATAATCACAGTAATCAGACAATAATCAGAGTAATCAGTCAATAATCACAGTAAACAGACAATAATCACAGTAATCAGACAATAATCAGAGTAATCAGACAATAATCACAGTAATCAGACAATAATCAGAGTAATCAGACAATAATCAGAGTAACAGACAATAATCAGAGTAATCAGACAATAATCAGAGTAATCAGACAATAATCAGAGTAATTAGACAGTAATCAGAGTAACCAGACAATAATCAGAGTAATTAGACAATAATCAGAGTAATCAGTCAATAATCACAGTAAACAGACAATAATCACAGTAATCAGACAATAATCACAGTAATCAGACAATAATCAGAGTAATCAGACAATAATCAGAGTAATCAGACAATAATCACAGTGATCAGACAATAATCAGAGTAACCAGAAAAAAATCAGAGTAATCAGACAATAATCACAGTAACCAGACAATAATCAGAGTAATCAGACAATAATCAGAGTAATCAGACAATAATCAGAGTAATCAGACAATAATCAGAGTAACTAGACAGTAATCAGAGTAACCAGACAATAATCAGAGTAATTAGACAATAATCAGAGTAATCAGTCAATAATCACAGTAAACAGACAATAATCACAGTAATCAGACAATAATCAGAGTAATCAGACAATAATCAGAGTAATCAGACAATAATCACAGTAATCAGACAATAATCACAGTAATCAGACAATAATCAGATTAATCAGACAATAATCAGAGTAACAGACAATAATCAGAGTAATCAGACAATAATCAGAGCAATCAGACAATAATCAGAGCAATCAGACAATAATCAGAGTAATCAGTCAATAATCACAGTAAACAGACAATAATCACAGTAATCAGACAATAATCAGAGTAATCAGACAATAATCAGAGTAATCAGACAATAATCACAGTAATCAGACAATAATCAGAGTAATCAGACAATAATCAGAGTAACAGACAATAATCAGAGTAATCAGACAATAATCACAGTAATCAGACAATAATCAGAGTAACCAGACAATAATCAGAGTAACAGACAATAATCAGAGTAATCAGACAATAATCACAGTAACCAGACAATAATCAGAGTAATCAGACAATAATCAGAGTAATCAGACAATAATCAGAGTAATCAGACAATAATCAGAGTAACTAGACAGTAATCAGAGTAACCAGACAATAATCAGAGTAATTAGACAATAATCAGAGCAATCAGTCAATAATCACAGTAAACAGACAATAATCACAGTAATCAGACAATAATCAGAGTAATCAGACAATAATCAGAGTAATCAGACAATAATCACAGTAATCAGACAATAATCACAGTAATCAGACAATAATCAGAGTAATCAGACAATAATCAGAGTAACAGACAATAATCAGAGTAATCAGACAATAATCAGAGCAATCACACAATAATCAGAGCAATCAGACAATAATCAGAGTAATCAGTCAATAATCACAGTAAACAGACAATAATCACAGTAATCAGACAATAATCAGAGTAATCAGACAATAATCAGAGTAATCAGACAATAATCAAAGTAATCAGACAATAATCACAGTAATCAGACAATAATCAGAGTAACCAGACAATAATCAGAGTAACAGACAATAATCAGAGTAACAGACAATAATCAGAGTAATCAGACAATAATCAGAGTAACCAGACAATAATCAGAGTATTCAGACAATAATCAGAGTAACCAGACAATAATCAGAGTAATCAGTCAATAATCAGAGTAATCAGACAATAATCAGAGTAACCAGACAGTAATCAGAGTAAACAGACAATAATCACAGTAATCAGACAATAATCAGACTAATCAGACAATAATCAGAGTAACCAGACAATAATCAGAGTAACCAGACAGTAATCAGCGTAAACAGACAATAATCACAGTAATCAGACAATAATCAGAGTAACCAGACAATAATCAGAGCAACCAGAATATTTTCAGAGTAACCAGACAATAATCAGAGTAATCAGACAGTAATCAGAGTAAACAGACAATAATCACAGTAATAAGAAAATAATCGGAGTAATCAGACAATAATCAGAGTAATCAGACAATAATCAGAGTAACCAGAATATTTTCAGAGTAACCAGAAAATAATCAGAGTAATAAGACAATAATCAGAGTAACCAGACAATAATCAGAGTAATCAGACAATAATCAGAGTAATCAGACAATGATCAGAGTAATCAGACAATAATCAGAGTAACCAGACAATAATCAGAGTAATCAGACAATAATCAGAGTAATCAGACAATAATCAGAGTAACCAGACAATAATCAGAGTAATCAGACAATAATCAGAGTAATCAGACAATAATCAGAGTAACCAGACAATAATCAGAGTAACAGACAATAATCAGAGTAACCAGACAATAATCAGAGTAATCAGACAATAATCAGAGTAATCAGACAATAATCAGAGTAACCAGACAATAATCAGAGTAACAGACAATAATCAGAGTAATCAGACAATAATCACAGTAACCAGACAATAATCAGAGTAATCAGACAATAATCAGAGTAATCAGACAATAATCAGAGTAACTAGACAGTAATCAGAGTAACCAGACAATAATCAGAGTAATCAGACAATAATCACAGTAATCAGACAATAATCAGAGTAACCAGACAATAATCACAGTAACCAGACAATAATCAGAGTAATCAGACAATAATCAGAGTAATCAGACAATAATCAGAGTAATCAGACAATAATCAGAGTAACTAGACAGTAATCAGAGTAACCAGACAATAATCAGAGTAATTAGACAATAATCAGAGCAATCAGTCAATAATCACAGTAAACAGACAATAATCACAGTAATCAGACAATAATCAGAGTAATCAGACAATAATCAGAGTAATCAGACAATAATCACAGTAATCAGACAATAATCACAGTAATCAGACAATAATCAGAGTAATCAGACAATAATCAGAGTAACAGACAATAATCAGAGTAATCAGACAATAATCAGAGCAATCACACAATAATCAGAGCAATCAGACAATAATCAGAGTAATCAGTCAATAATCACAGTAAACAGACAATAATCACAGTAATCAGACAATAATCAGAGTAATCAGACAATAATCAGAGTAATCAGACAATAATCAAAGTAATCAGACAATAATCACAGTAATCAGACAATAATCAGAGTAACCAGACAATAATCAGAGTAACAGACAATAATCAGAGTAACAGACAATAATCAGAGTAATCAGACAATAATCAGAGTAACCAGACAATAATAAAAGTATTCAGACAATAATCAGAGTAACCAGACAATAATCAGAGTAATCAGTCAATAATCAGAGTAATCAGACAATAATCAGAGTAACCAGACAGTAATCAGAGTAAACAGACAATAATCACAGTAATCAGACAATAATCAGACTAATCAGACAATAATCAGAGTAACCAGACAATAATCAGAGTAACCAGACAGTAATCAGCGTAAACAGACAATAATCACAGTAATCAGACAATAATCAGAGTAACCAGACAATAATCAGAGCAACCAGAATATTTTCAGAGTAACCAGACAATAATCAGAGTAATCAGACAGTAATCAGAGTAAACAGACAATAATCACAGTAATAAGAAAATAATCAGAGTAATCAGACAATAATCAGAGTAATCAGACAATAATCAGAGTAACCAGAATATTTTCAGAGTAACCAGAAAATAATCAGAGTAATAAGACAATAATCAGAGTAACCAGACAATAATCAGAGTAATCAGACAATAATCAGAGTAATCAGACAATAATCAGAGTAATCAGACAATAATCAGAGTAACCAGACAATAATCAGAGTAATCAGACAATAATCAGAGTAATCAGACAATAATCAGAGTAACTAGACAGTAATCAGAGTAACCAGACAATAATCAGAGTAATTAGACAATAATCAGAGTAATCAGTCAATAATCACAGTAAACAGACAATAATCACAGTAATCAGACAATAATCAGAGTAATCAGACAATAATCAGAGTAATCAGACAATAATCAGAGTAATCAGACAATAATCACAGTAATCAGACAATAATCAGAGTAATCAGACAATAATCAGAGTAACAGACAATAATCAGAGTAATCAGACAATAATCAGAGTAATCAGACAATAATCAGAGTAACTAGACAGTAATCAGAGTAACCAGACAATAATCAGAGTAATTAGACAATAATCAGAGTAATCAGTCAATAATCACAGTAAACAGACAATAATCAGAGTAACAGACAATAATCAGAGTAATCAGACAATAATCAGAGTAACCAGACAATAATCAGAGTATTCAGACAATAATCAGAGTAACCAGACAATAATCAGAGTAACCAGACAATAATCAGAGTAACAGACAATAATCAGAGTAATCAGACAATATTCAGAGTAACCAGACAATAATCAGAGTAATCAGACAATAATCAGAGTAACCAGACAATAATCAGAGTAACCAGACAATAATCAGAGTAACCAGACAATAATCAGAGTAACCAAAATATTTTCAGAGTAACCAGAATATAATCAGAGTAATCAGACAATATTCAGAGTAACCAAACAATAATCAGAGTAACCAGACAATAATCAGAGTAACTAGACAGTATTCAGAGAAATTAGAATATTACCAGAGTAATCAGACAATTACCAGAGTAATCGGACAATAATCAGAGTAATCAGACAATATTCAGAGTAACTAAACAATAATCAGAGTAACCAGACAATAATCAGAGTAACCAGACAATACTCAGAGTAATCAGACAATAATCAGAGTAACCAGACAGTAATCAGAGTAAACAGACAATAATCACAGTAATCAGACAATAATCAGAGTAATCAGACAATAATCAGAGTAACCAGACAATAATCAGAGTAATCAGACAATAATCAGAGTAATTAGACAATAATCAGAGTAATCAGTCAATAATCACAGTAAACAGACAATAATCACAGTAATCAGACAATAATCAGAGTAATCAGACAATAATCAGAGTAATCAGACAATAATCAGAGTAATCAGACAATAATCACAGTAATCAGACAATAATCAGAGTAATCAGACAATAATCAGAGTAACAGACAATAATCAGAGTAATCAGACAATAATCAGAGTAATCAGACAATAATCAGAGTAACTAGACAGTAATCAGAGTAACCAGACAATAATCAGAGTAATTAGACAATAATCAGAGTAATCAGTCAATAATCACAGTAAACAGACAATAATCAGAGTAACAGACAATAATCAGAGTAATCAGACAATATTCAGAGTAACCAGACAATAATCAGAGTAATCAGACAATAATCAGAGTAACCAGACAATAATCTGAGTAACCAGACAATAATCAGAGTAACCAGACAATAATCAGAGTAACCAAAATATTTTCAGAGTAACCAGAATATAATCAGAGTAATCAGACAATAATCAGAGTAATCAGACAATAATCAGAGTAACTAGACAGTAATCAGAGTAACCAGACAATAATCAGAGTAATTAGACAATAATCAGAGTAATCAGTCAATAATCACAGTAAACAGACAATAATCACAGTAATCAGACAATAATCAGAGTAATCAGACAATAATCAGAGTAATCAGACAATAATCACAGTAATCAGACAATAATCACAGTAATCAGACAATAATCAGATTAATCAGACAATAATCAGAGTAACAGACAATAATCAGAGTAATCAGACAATAATCAGAGCAATCAGACAATAATCAGAGCAATCAGACAATAATCAGAGTAATCAGTCAATAATCACAGTAAACAGACAATAATCACAGTAATCAGACAATAATCAGAGTAATCAGACAATAATCAGAGTAATCAGACAATAATCACAGTAATCAGACAATAATCAGAGTAATCAGACAATAATCAGAGTAACAGACAATAATCAGAGTAATCAGACAATAATCACAGTAATCAGACAATAATCAGAGTAACCAGACAATAATCAGAGTAACAGACAATAATCAGAGTAATCAGACAATAATCACAGTAACCAGACAATAATCAGAGTAATCAGACAATAATCAGAGTAATCAGACAATAATCAGAGTAATCAGACAATAATCAGAGTAACTAGACAGTAATCAGAGTAACCAGACAATAATCAGAGTAATTAGACAATAATCAGAGCAATCAGTCAATAATCACAGTAAACAGACAATAATCACAGTAATCAGACAATAATCAGAGTAATCAGACAATAATCAGAGTAATCAGACAATAATCACAGTAATCAGACAATAATCACAGTAATCAGACAATAATCAGAGTAATCAGACAATAATCAGAGTAACAGACAATAATCAGAGTAATCAGACAATAATCAGAGCAATCACACAATAATCAGAGCAATCAGACAATAATCAGAGTAATCAGTCAATAATCACAGTAAACAGACAATAATCACAGTAATCAGACAATAATCAGAGTAATCAGACAATAATCAGAGTAATCAGACAATAATCAAAGTAATCAGACAATAATCACAGTAATCAGACAATAATCAGAGTAACCAGACAATAATCAGAGTAACAGACAATAATCAGAGTAACAGACAATAATCAGAGTAATCAGACAATAATCAGAGTAACCAGACAATAATCAGAGTATTCAGACAATAATCAGAGTAACCAGACAATAATCAGAGTAATCAGTCAATAATCAGAGTAATCAGACAATAATCAGAGTAACCAGACAGTAATCAGAGTAAACAGACAATAATCACAGTAATCAGACAATAATCAGACTAATCAGACAATAATCAGAGTAACCAGACAATAATCAGAGTAACCAGACAGTAATCAGCGTAAACAGACAATAATCACAGTAATCAGACAATAATCAGAGTAACCAGACAATAATCAGAGCAACCAGAATATTTTCAGAGTAACCAGACAATAATCAGAGTAATCAGACAGTAATCAGAGTAAACAGACAATAATCACAGTAATAAGAAAATAATCAGAGTAATCAGACAATAATCAGAGTAATCAGACAATAATCAGAGTAACCAGAATATTTTCAGAGTAACCAGAAAATAATCAGAGTAATAAGACAATAATCAGAGTAACCAGACAATAATCAGAGTAATCAGACAATAATCAGAGTAATCAGACAATAATCAGAGTAATCAGACAATAATCAGAGTAACCAGACAATAATCAGAGTAATCAGACAATAATCAGAGTAATCAGACAATAATCAGAGTAACTAGACAGTAATCAGAGTAACCAGACAATAATCAGAGTAATTAGACAATAATCAGAGTAATCAGTCAATAATCACAGTAAACAGACAATAATCACAGTAATCAGACAATAATCAGAGTAATCAGACAATAATCAGAGTAATCAGACAATAATCAGAGTAATCAGACAATAATCACAGTAATCAGACAATAATCAGAGTAATCAGACAATAATCAGAGTAACAGACAATAATCAGAGTAATCAGACAATAATCAGAGTAATCAGACAATAATCAGAGTAACTAGACAGTAATCAGAGTAACCAGACAATAATCAGAGTAATTAGACAATAATCAGAGTAATCAGTCAATAATCACAGTAAACAGACAATAATCAGAGTAACAGACAATAATCAGAGTAATCAGACAATAATCAGAGTAACCAGACAATAATCAGAGTAATCAGACAGTAATCAGAGTAAACAGACAATAATCACAGTAATCAGAAAATAATCAGAGTAATCAGACAATAATCAGAGTAACCAGACAATAATCAGAGTAACCAGACAATAATCAGAGTAACCAGACAATAATCAGAGTAACCAAAATATTTTCAGAGTAACCAGAATATAATCAGAGTAATCAGACAATATTCAGAGTAACCAAACAATAATCAGAGTAACCAGACAATAATCAGAGTAACCAGACAATACTCAGAGTAATCAGACAATAATCAGAGTAACCAGACAGTAATCAGAGTAAACAGACAATAATCACAGTAATCAGACAATAATCAGAGTAATCAGACAATAATCAGAGTAACCAGACAATAATCAGAGTAACCAGACAGTAATCAGCATAAACAGACAATAATCACAGTAATCAGACAATAATCAGAGTAACCAGACAATAATCAGAGCAACCAGAATATTTTCAGAGTAACCAGACAATAATCAGAGTAATCAGACAGTAATCAGAGTAAACAGACAATAATCACAGTAATCAGAAAATAATCAGAGTAATCAGACAATAATCAGAGTAATCAGAGAATAATCAGAGTAACCAGAATATTTTCAGAGTAACCAGAAAATAATCTGAGTAATAAGACAATAATCAGAGTAACCAGATAATAATCAGAGTAATCAGACAATAATCAGAGTAATCAGACAATAATCAGAGTAATCAGACAATAATCAGAGTAACCAGACAATAATCAGAGTAATCAGACAATAATCAGAGTAATCAGACAATAATCAGAGTAACCAGACAATAATCAGAGTATTCAGACAATAATCAGAGTATCCAGACAATAATCAGAGTAACCAGACAATAATCAGAGTAACAGACAATAATCAGAGTAATCAGACAATAATCAGAGTAACCAGACAATAATCAGAGTAACCAGACAATAATCAGAGTAACCAAAATATTTTCAGAGTAACCAGAAAATAATCAGAGTAATCAGACAATATTCAGAGTAACCAAACAATAATCAGAGTAACCAGACAATAATCAGAGTAACTAGACAGTATTCAGAGAAATTAGAATATTACCAGAGTAATCAGACAATTACCAGAGTAATCGGACAATAATCAGAGTAATCAGACAATATTCAGAGTAACTAAACAATAATCAGAGTAACCAGACAATAATCAGAGTAACCAGACAATGATCAGAGTAATCAGACAATAATCAGAGTAACCAGACAGTAATCAGAGTAAACAGACAATAATCACAGTAATCAGACAATAATCAGAGTAATCAGACAATAATCAGAGTAACCAGACAATAATCAGAGTAACCAGACAGTAATCAGCGTAAACAGACAATAATCACAGTAATCAGACAATAATCAGAGTAACCAGACAATAATCAGAGCAACCAGAATATTTTCAGAGTAACCAGACAATAATCAGAGTAATCAGACAGTAATCAGAGTAAACAGACAATAATCACAGTAATCAGAAAATAATCAGAGTAATCAGACAATAATCAGAGTAATCAGACAATAATCAGAGTAACCAGAATATTTTCAGAGTAACCAGAAAATAATCTGAGTAATAAGACAATAATCAGAGTAACCAGATAATAATCAGAGTAATCAGACAATAATCAGAGTAATCAGACAATAATCAGAGTAATCAGACAATAATCAGAGTAACCAGACAATAATCAGAGTAATCAGACAATAATCAGAGTAATCAGACAATAATCAGAGTAACTAGACAGTAATCACAGTAACCAGACAATAATCAGAGTAATTAGACAATAATCAGAGTAATCAGTCAATAATCACAGTAAACAGACAATAATCACAGTAATCAGACAATAATCAGAGTAATCAGACAATAATCAGAGTAATCAGACAATAATCAGAGTAATCAGACAATAATCACAGTAATCAGACAATAATCAGAGTAATCAGACAATAATCAGAGTAACAGACAATAATCAGAGTAATCAGACAATAATCAGAGTAACTAGACAGTAATCAGAGTAACCAGACAATAATCAGAGTAATTAGACAATAATCAGTGTAATCAGTCAATAATCACAGTAAACAGACAATAATCACAGTAATCAGACAATAATCAGAGTAATCAGACAATAATCAGAGTAATCAGACAATAATCAGAGTAACTAGACAGTAATCAGAGTAACCAGACAATAATCAGAGTAATTAGACAATAATCAGAGTAATCAGTCAATAATCACAGTAAACAGACAATAATCACAGTAATCAGACAATAATCAGAGTAATCAGACAATAATCAGAGTAATCAGACAATAATCACAGTAATCAGACAATAATCACAGTAATCAGACAATAATCAGAGTAATCAGACAATAATCAGAGTAACAGACAATAATCAGAGCAATCAGACAATAATCAGAGCAATCAGACAATAATCAGAGCAATCAGACAATAATCAGAGTAATTAGTCAATAATCACAGTAAACAGACAATAATCACAGTAATCAGACAATAATCAGAGTAATCAGACAATAATCAGAGTAATCAGACAATAATCAGAGTAATCAGACAATAATCACAGTAATCAGACAATAATCAGAGTAACCAGACAATAATCAGAGTAACAGACAATAATCAGAGTAATCAGACAATAATCAGAGTAACCAGACAATAATCAGAGTATTCAGACAATAATCAGAGTAACCAGACAATAATCAGAGTAACCAGACAATAATCAGAGTAACAGACAATAATCAGAGTAATCAGACAATAATCAGAGTAACCAGACAATAATCAGAGTAATCAGACAATAATCAGAGTAACCAGACAATAATCAGAGTAACCAGACAATAATCAGAGTAACCAGACAATAATCAGAGTAACCAAAATATTTTCAGAGTAACCAGAAAATAATCAGAGTAATCAGACAATATTCAGAGTAACCAAGCAATAATCAGAGTAACCAGACAATAATCAGAGTAACTAGACAGTATTCAGAGAAATTAGAATATTACCAGAGTAATCAGACAATTACCAGAGTAATCGGACAATAATCAGAGTAATCAGACAATATTCAGAGTAACTAAACAATAATCAGAGTAACCAGACAATAATCAGAGTAACCAGACAATAATCAGAGTAATCAGTCAATAATCAGAGTAATCAGACAATAATCAGAGTAACCAGACAGTAATCAGAGTAAACAGACAATAATCACAGTAATCAGACAATAATCAGAGTAATCATACAATAATCAGAGTAACCAGACAATAATCAGAGTAACCAGACAGTAATCAGCGTAAACAGACAATAATCACAGTAATCAGACAATAATCAGAGTAACCAGACAATAATCAGAGCAACCAGAATATTTTCAGAGTAACCAGACAATAATCAGAGTAATCAGACAGTAATCAGAGTAAACAGACAATAATCACAGTAATCAGAAAATAATCAGAGTAATCAGACAATAATCAGAGTAATCAGACAATAATCAGAGTAACCAGAATATTTTCAGAGTAACCAGAAAATAATCTGAGTAATAAGACAATAATCAGAGTAACCAGATAATAATCAGAGTAATCAGACAATAATCAGAATAATCAGACAATAATCAGAGTAATCAGACAATAATCAGAGTAACCAGACAATAATCAGAGTAATCAGACAATAATCAGAGTAATCAGACAATAATCAGAGTAACTAGACAGTAATCACAGTAACCAGACAATAATCAGAGTAATTAGACAATAATCAGAGTAATCAGTCAATAATCACAGTAAACAGACAATAATCACAGTAATCAGACAATAATCAGAGTAATCAGACAATAATCAGAGTAATCAGACAATAATCAGAGTAATCAGACAATAATCACAGTAATCAGACAATAATCAGAGTAATCAGACAATAATCAGAGTAACAGACAATAATCAGAGTAATCAGACAATAATCAGAGTAATCAGACAATAATCAGAGTAACTAGACAGTAATCAGAGTAACCAGACAATAATCAGAGTAATTAGACAATAATCAGAGTAATCAGTCAATAATCACAGTAAACAGACAACAATCACAGTAATCAGACAATAATCAGAGTAATCAGACAATAATCAGATTAATCAGACAATAATCACAGTAATCAGACAATAATCAGAGTAACCAGAAAATAATCAGAGTAATCAGACAATAATCACAGTAACCAGACAATAATCAGAGTAATCAGACAATAATCAGAGTAATCAGACAATAATCAGAGTAATCAGACAATAATCAGAGTAACTAGACAGTAATCAGAGTAACCAGACAATAATCAGAGTAATTAGACAATAATCAGAGTAATCAGTCAATAATCACAGTAAACAGACAATAATCACAGTAATCAGACAATAATCAGAGTAATCAGACAATAATCAGAGTAATCAGACAATAATCACAGTAATCAGACAATAATCAGAGTAATCAGACAATAATCAGAGTAACAGACAATAATCAGAGTAATCAGACAATAATCAGAGCAATCAGACAATAATCAGAGCAATCAGACAATAATCAGAGTAATCAGTCAATAATCACAGTAAACAGACAATAATCACAGTAATCAGACAATAATCAGAGTAATCAGAAAATAATCAGAGTAATCAGACAATAATCAGAGTAATCAGACAATAATCACAGTAATCAGACAATAATCAGAGTAACCAGACAATAATCAGAGTAACAGACAATAATCAGAGTAATCAGACAATAATCAGAGTAACCAGACAATAATCAGAGTATTCAGACAATAATCAGAGTAACCAGACAATAATCAGAGTAACCAGACAATAATCAGAGTAACAGACAATAATCAGAGTAATCAGACAATAATCAGAGTAACCAGACAATAATCAGAGTAATCAGACAATAATCAGAGTAACCAGACAATAATCAGAGTAACCAGACAATAATCAGAGTAACCAGACAATAATCAGAGTAACAGACAATAATCAGAGTAATCAGACAATAATCAGAGTAACCAGACAATAATCAGAGTAATCAGACAATAATCAGAGTAACCAGACAATAATCAGCGTAACCAGACAATAATCAGAGTAACCAGACAATAATCAGAGTAATCAGACAATAATAACAGTAAACAGACAATAATCAGTAACCAGACAATAATCAGAGTAACCAGACAATAATCAGAGTAACAGACAATAATCAGAGTAATCAGACAATAATCAGAGTAACCAGACAATAATCAGAGTAATCAGACAATAATCAGAGTAACCAGACAATAATCAGAGTAACCAGACAATAATCAGAGTAACAGACAATAATCAGAGTAATCAGACAATAATCAGAGTAACCAGACAATAATCAGAGTAATCAGACAATAATCAGAGTAACCAGACAATAATCAGAGTAACCAGACAATAATCAGAGTAACCAGACAATAATCAGAGTAACCAGACAATAATCAGAGTAATCAGACAATAATCAGAGTAATCAGACAATAATCAGAGTAACAGACAATAATCAGAGTAATCAGACAATAATCAGAGTAACCAGACAATAATCAGAGTAACAGACAATAATCAGAGTAATCAGACAATAATCAGAGTAACCAGACAATAATCAGAGTAACCAGACAATAATCAGAGTAACCAGACAATAATCAGAGTAATCAGACAATAATCACAGTAACCAGACAATAATCAGAGTAACCAGACAGTAATCAGAGTAACCAGACAATAATCAGAGTAACAGACAATAATCAGAGTAACCAGACAATAATCAGAGTAACCAGACAATTAATCAATCAGTCAAAGAAACTTTCTTAATCTCAGATGGACATTAGAGGAAATTACCAGAGTAATCAGACAATAATAAGTAATTACCAGAGTTACCAAACAATAATCAGAGTAACCAGACATTTTTCAGAGTAACCAAACAATAATCAGAGTAACAAGACATTTTTCAGAGTAACCAAACAATAATCAGATTATTCAGAAAATAATCAGAGTAATTAGACAATATTCAGAGTAACCAGACAATAATATGAGTAACCAAACAATAATCAGAGTAATCAGAGTAATCAGACAATAATCAGAGTAATTAGACAATATTCAGAGTAATCAGACAATAATCAGAGTATTTCTACAATAGCAGTCATGTTAATCCCCTCATTCATTCATGTAGAGCAGGGACTCCCAAAGTGTGGTGCGCGCATCCCTGGGGGTGCGCGAGGTGCCGCTAGGGGGTGCGCGAGGTGAAAAGTGTAATGGCTGCAGAGCTCAGAGAAGTCTGTCATATGTCACCATTAGCGTAGCCAGAAACTCATTTGTGGGTGGGCCTAAGAAAACGTAAGAGGGCACAATAAATGTAATTGAAAACAAGTGTATTTTGCTTGTGTGTGTGTGTGTGTGTGTGTGTGTGTGTGTGTGTGTCCTCCGCACATGCCCTAATTCAGGGGTTGGCAACCCGCGGCTCTGGAGCCGCATGCGGCTCTTCCATCCATCTGATGCGGCTCTCTGTGCTTGTAAAATAATGAATGGATATTTAAATAAAATGCTTTATATTTTACTGCATTAATTTTACATCTGTATGTCAATTCTAAATGTAAAGATTGTCTGCGTAAACCTGAACAGCTCCAACCCAGTCTTACTGTGAGACCGGGTTGACGCGTCACGCTTGTGCGTAATCATATCGGCGCTTCCTGAGCTGAAGAGGATGTGAGATTCTGGGCTTCTCCTCAGACGGCTCCTGGATGTGTCGCCACATTGGAGACAGGAACAAGCGCTATTCAGCCAAAGTTTCATCATCAGGGAACATTTTCTAAGTGACAAGTCTCTCTGAGAGACCGGGTTTGAAAAACACTCGCTTCAGTGGGAGGAATCTTCCCGCATGCGCTCTGGTTCTGCAACGCGCTCCAAGGCCCTCTCCACAACTTCAGCTCGCTGTGTACCTTATGTAGTACACGCTGACAGCGAGCTGCGCTGAGCAGTGTCCAGCTCAGATGTTCAGATGGGAATCTTTTCTTGAGTGATTTAGCTACATCTGCGATGTGCGTAGAATAAAGTGTCAGTTCGTCTGCATGCGTCGGGGTAATTCTTTCTATTCTTTCTCCGTCAAAATAAACGGTCAAATACGGGAACTGTCCGGTCAACACAAGCCCTGCTTTTAACTGTTCTGTTTTCTTGTGAAAAGAGATATAATTAAACTTGATTAACACCAGAGCCAGGCGCACTGCGCCGTTATCTCCGTTGCTGTAAATGAGGGACAAACAAAATGATCGGATCCTTTTCTGACCTTCCCCACCTACAAAGTTTAATTACAACAATCAAACGTGACAGAGCCTGGATTTGTATTCTGAACAGTCTAAACATGTTTTAAAAAGAAACGTATGACAAAAGTGGCACCTGCTCAGTAAAACCACCAACAGGGTGAAAAATATCTCAATATTGTAGCAGAGACGGGCTACAGCTTCTGGATCCACTTTATATAAATCGTTTTATTGATTATCGTCTTATGAAAGATAACTTTGACGTACACGAGCGACCGGTACTGGCTGCTGTCATCTGTTGTGAGCAGTGCTCTGCTGTCTGAGGGTAGGCCCCGCCCACAACACCGTGGCTGCTGCGGTGTTTTCTTTACTGTGGGAAACGGGTAACAATGGCTCTTTGATGGGAACAGGTTGCCGACCCCGGTTTAGCGTGACGTCTGATACATACATATACATATACATATATATATATATATATATATATATATATATATATATATATATATATATATATATATATATATATATATATATGTATATATAGCCATGCCCTGACGTGGGGCTGGGGGGTGCATCAACATGGTCGGGACATAGAAGGGGGTGCGCGGCTAAACCGCTGATGTAGAGCATTAAACACATTATTAAAACACTGCATTTAAACAGAATGTTCATCAACCACATATGATAAAATACAGTTTTAAAGTCATTTATGACAGGGGGATTAGCTTCATTCAGACAGTAGAAGATGAGAAGTCCTGCTTCTTGCATACTTGAGGACTCATGATGTATGCAGGATGAGTTAAGAATATCAGGTCAAGTTCATGTCTTCATGTCAGCACCAGGGCGTCAGAGTGACCTGTATGAAGTCTGGTCTGCAGGTTACAGTTAACTTCTGGTCCTTTTGGTACGCTACATCTGTGTAATCAGAGTAACTGAGTACTGATCCTACCTGTTCTCACCCTTCAGGTGTCAGGCTCTCTCTTCAGCTCGCACCTCACCTCCCTTATCATGGCTCAGCCCACCTCTGATGACATCACAGAGGGCTCTGCCAATGAGGCGACAACCCAACTTGCCTCTGAAGGAGCGACTCTGAACCGAACCAACATCAACAGACTGGTGGGTGGGCAGGGCCCAGGCCCTGGGTTCCTCCTGGACTTCTTGAAGCAGCAGACCAAGACAAGGGGTCGGAGCCGTAAGACGATGTTTGGAGGAAGAGGATGTTTTGGGATGAAGATTGACCGCATTGGCTCCATCAGCGGCCTGGGCTGTTAGAGACATTTCAGGTTACCATGGCAACTAACCACCTTTGACTTCCAGCATCATGTGGCCTCAGAGGCCACAGAAACCTGCCGTAGTGACGAAGACTGAAGTAGAGTCTGACCTGTGACCCCTGGCTTAAACACAGCCAGCAGGACTGAGTGTGGCAGCATCTTCATGCGTCAGAGTCAGCAAATAAGCCTGTGACGTCATCTTGTTCATGTAACTTATCTCCATAATAAACTGTTTAAGGGTGTCGCTTCCGGCTGTTTTATGACATCATGCTGACGTCACTGCCCTCCCCCTTTCAGATCGTGTGATGTTTTATTTATTTATTTTTAAAGCAGTTTTTTTATTAGTCAACATCAATCATATTTTATTGTAACAACCAAAACACACACACACACACACACACACACACACACACACACACACACACACAAAAACTCAGTAGATAAACCAAAACCACATAACTGGACCATTAGAAATATTCTAATCAGCAGAAACAACCGGACTTATTAACAAGACACGATAAAAAACAAACAAAATAATAAAAATAAATACAATATTATTAATACTACTAATAATAACACACTAATAATAATAATAATAATAATAATACATATTTAAAGACAGAGGACCTTAGTTCACAGGATCTTCAGCCTGTAGAGTCGTTACCTTTTTAAGAGATTTGCAAAAAAGCATAAAATGGTTTTGGAAAAAAGGAAAGTTTGGATTCACTTTCATAAAACGGCATTTGTGAATCAAAAATTTCCCAAAAATTATCAAATTATTTACAACGAATTGAATCTGATTTTTTTTTCTATACACCCAACTTGAATAGTATTATATGTGAATAAGGGGGTATTGTAAGTGTTTTTGAATAAAAGCCGATTGTATAAATCTGACCAAGATGTATTTACCGATTTGCAATCATAGAAAAGGTGTTTCACTATTACATAAGACACATAAATTATCTTGTATATTAAATCTGATATTTAACAATTCTTTACATGGATATGTATTATTAATCGTTTTAAAGTGAACTTCCTTCATTTTGGGGAGAAGAGGATAAGAGAGAAACTCTGTTCTTATGACTTTGGTGTCTTTAATTGAGAAAATCGGAGAAAGAACTTTCCTTCTGACAGGAATCGGGAATAACTTGTCTGACAAGACTGCTCTTAGGTAAGAGTTATTACATCTACGGTCTGTAAAAGTCAAATCACCTATAGATAATTTAGGTGTACTTGTTCCATGTTGAATACTTTGACCATCTGGCCCTCAGCTGGAGAGATAGCCTTTATACCTCTAGAGTATTCCAGTACAGAACAGTCTAGATTATACTTAATTCTGAACTCGGTATGCTCCAGAAACTTACCCGTACTGTCCATCAGCTGCATTATGGCCCAAACTCCTTTATCCATCCAACTTTTATAATACATGGACTTCCGTTTATACAGAACACATCTGTTATTCCATATAGAGGAGGAATGTGGGCTAAAGTTGTGCGAGTAGATCATTTTCCAGTACATCAACACTTGTTTAATATAGTTAGAAAGTCTGATGGGTAATTTAAGAGGATCAAAATCACATTTTAACAGAAAATCTATACCTCCAATCTTCTCAAACAGAAATGAAGGAACACAGAACCAGATAGTCTTTCTTAATTAAAATTTTTTTAGCCATTGTAATTTAATAACTCCATTCATTACTTCAAAGTCCATGACATTCAGACCTCCTTCTTCTATAGGTTTTACTAGATCGTTTTTCCTAATCAAATGTTGTTTATTATTCCAAATAAAGTCATATTGTGTTTTATTTATTCTCTTAACATATTGGTCAGGGATAGCTACTGAAATAGCAGGATAGATTAATCTAGATATACTCTCCATTTTTGTTAAGAGTATTCTACCAAAACTTGATATATTTCTATGGAGCCAACTATTTAGAATCTTTTGATTTTTATTAATTATCGGTTGGATATTGTTATCCACTCTCTCCTTAAAGATTTTATTAATCTTCATACCCAAATACTTAATTTCATTCTTAATAGGGATATCGCAAATATGAAACTCCTCAGTATCATGAATTGTTAATATTTCACATTTGTTAGCGTTCAACCTTAAACCTGAGGCTTGTGAGAACAAAGACAGCGTTTTCATGGCATTAGGAATTTCCTTGGTACTATTCAACAATAATGCAGTATCATCTGCTAGCTGAATTATTTTAAGCCAGTGTCCTGCCGCTGTTAACAGTTTATTTGTTTGGTCATTTTGAATTAGTAAAGTCAGCATTTCTGTTGCTATAATAAAAAAGAAGTGGACTAATGGGATCTCCTTGTCTAACTCCTCTATTAACTGGAAATCTGGTTGTCGTACCCGAAGGAAGAAGAACTGCACTCGATAAATCTTTGTATAGGAATGTAATAACATCAATGAATTTTTACCAAATCCAAAGTGCTGAAGTGACTTTATAATAAAATGATGTTCGAGATTATCAAAAGCTTTAAAAAAATCTAAGAACAGTATAGCCCCATCCTCTTCTACCAAATTTTCATAATCTAATACATCAAGAATCAGACGGATGTTGTCATGAATATGTCTGTTTGGAAGAAAACCTGATTGAGTTTCACTAATGAAATCATTTATTCCATTTCTTCATCTGTTAGCCAGAGTGAATAATTTATAGTCCACATTCAGCAACGTAACAGGTCTTAAGTTATCTTTACTAGATTCATCTTCGTTGGGTTTATCAGTATTTCATCGTGTGATGTTGTAATGTTTCCCGCCGCCTGGGGGCGACAGACAAGTCAACTGTCCTGTGTCACGTGACGGGGGCAGGCAGCTTCTGAGCTAGCAGCTAACGGTTAGCCTTGCTGGACGGTACCGAGCGGAGCGGAAACAGGACTGGAGACTTCATATCAGACGGGTTGTTCGGTAGCAGCTTGATCCAGTTCCCCGTTTCCTCAGGTCCGGGCTGTTGTTCACCGGGAACATGTCGGCGGTGCAGCGGATGAAGGTGGCGAACGAACGGCACAGCAAGACGATCACACAGCGGGGACACGTCCAGAAGACATCGGTAGGTTCTGGTTCTTATTAAACGGGCCGGAGACGGAACAGGAAGGGCTGACGTCGTTAGCCGTGTGGCTAACACCCACCAGCTAACCAGACTCCAGCAGGAAGACGATGGTTTCATGTGTTCACTGCTGTTTACGGAACACCGCACCTGCAGAACAGCTTTGTTGTTCTTTATCCGAGAGAGCCACGAGCCGGCTTGTGTTCGGCTCTGGTTCTGAAAGAGGTAGGGCTAACTTACCCTGGCCCGGTACCGAGTCAGGTAGAACCCAAAGTCTCGGTTTAAGCTGCGAAGGTGTCACAGACCTAATCCCAAATATCTGTTACAGAGTAGCTACCTGCAGGAGTCAGAACACCAGCTGCTCCTCAGCTAGCACACCTGGAACACCTGTGTGGATTAAAATCCTCAGATAGCACATCTGGAACACCTGTGTGGATTAAAATCCTCACCTAGCACATCTGGAACACCTGTGTAGATTAAAATCCTCAGCTAGCACACCTGGAACACCTGTGTGGATTAAAATCCTCAGCTAGCACATCTGGAACACCTGTGTGGATTAAAATCCTCACCTAGCACATCTGGAACACCTGTGTAGATTAAAATCCTCAGATAGCACACCTGGAACACCTGTGTAGATTAAAATCATCAGCTAGCACACCTGGAACACCTGTGTGGATTGAAATCCTCAGCTAGCACACCTGGAACACCTGTGTAGATTAAAATCCTCAGCTAGCACATCTGGAACACCTGTGTAGATTAAAATCCTCAGCTAGCACACCTGGAACACCTGTGTGGATTAAAATCCTCAGCTAGCACACCTGGAACACCTGTGTAGATTAAAATCCTCAGCTAGCACATCTGGAACACCTGTGAAGGTTTTAAATCCTCACCTAGCACATCTGGAACACCTGTGTAGATTAAAATCCTCAGATAGCACATCTGGAACACCTGTGTAGATTAAAATCCTCAGCTAGCACATCTGGAACACCTGTGTAGATTAAAATCCTCAGCTAGCACATCTGGAACACCTGTGTAGATTAAAATCCTCAGCTAGCACATCTGGAACACCTGTGTAGATTAAAATCCTCAGCTAGCACACCTGGAACACCTGTGTGGATTAAAATCCTCACCTAGCACATCTGGAACACCTGTGTGGATTAAAATCCTCAGCTAGCACACCTGGAACACCTGTGTAGATTAAAATCATCAGCTAGCACACCTGGAACACCTGTGTGGATTGAAATCCTCAGCTAGCACACCTGGAACACCTGTGTGGATTAAAATCCTCAGCTAGCACACCTGGAACACCTGTGTAGATTAAAATCCTCACCTAGCACATCTGGAACACCTGTGTAGATTAAAATCCTCAGCTAGCACACCTGGAACACCTGTGTAGATTAAAATCCTCAGCTAGCACATCTGGAACACCTGTGAAGGTTTAAAATCCTCACCTAGCACATCTGGAACACCTGTGTAGATTAAAATCCTCAGCTAGCACACCTGGAACACCTGTGTGGATTGAAATCCTCAGCTAGCACACCTGGAACACCTGTGTAGATTAAAATCCTCAGCTAGCACACCTGGAACACCTGTGTAGATTAAAATCCTCAGCTAGCACACCTGGAACACCTGTGTGGATTAAAATCCTCAGCTAGCACACCTGGAACACCTGTGTAGATTAAAATCCTCAGCTAGCACACCTGGAACACCTGTGTGGATTAAAATCCTCAGCTAGCACACCTGGAACACCTGTGTAGATTAAAATCCTCAGCTAGCACACCTGGAACACCTGTGTAGATTAAAATCCTCAGCTAGCACACCTGGAACACCTGTGTGGATTAAAATCCTCAGATAGCACACCTGGAACACCTGTGTGGATTAAAATCCTCAGCTAGCACACCTGGAACACCTGTGTGGATTAAAATCCTCAGCTAGCACACCTGGAACACCTGTGTGGATTAAAATCCTCAGCTAGCACACCTGGAACACCTGTGTGGATTAAAATCCTCAGCTAGCACATCTGGAACACCTGTGTAGATTAAAATCCTCAGCTAGTACATCTGGAACACCTGTGTAGATTAAAATCTTCAGCTAGTACATCTGGAACACCTGTGTAGATTAAAATCCTCAGATAGCACATCTGGAACACCTGTGTGGATTAAAATCCTCAGCTAGCACACCTGGAACACCTGTGTGGATTAAAATCCTCAGCTAGCACACCTGGAACACCTGTGTGGATTAAAATCCTCAGCTAGTACACCTGGAACACCTGTGTAGATTAAAATCCTCAGATAGCACATCTGGAACACCTGTGTGGATTAAAATCCTCAGCTAGTACACCTGGAACACCTGTGTAGATTAAAATCCTCAGCTAGCACACCTGGAACACCTGTGTGGATTAAAATCCTCAGCTAGCACACCTGGAACACCTGTGTGGATTAAAATCCTCAGCTAGCACACCTGGAACACCTGTGTGGATTAAAATCCTCAGCTAGCACACCTGGAACACCTGTGTGGATTAAAATCCTCAGCTAGCACACCTGGAACACCTGTGTGGATTAAAATCCTCAGCTAGCACATCTGGAACACCTGTGTAGATTAAAATCCTCAGATAGCACACCTGGAACACCTGTGTGGATTAAAATCCTCAGCTAGCACATCTGGAACACCTGTGTAGATTAAAATCCTCAGCTAGTACATCTGGAACACCTGTGTAGATTAAAATCCTCAGATAGCACACCTGGAACACCTGTGTGGATTAAAATCCTCAGCTAGCACACCTGGAACACCTGTGTGGATTAAAATCCTCAGATAGTACACCTGGAACACCTGTGTAGATTAAAATCCTCAGATAGCACATCTGGAACACCTGTGTGGATTAAAATCCTCAGCTAGCACACCTGGAACACCTGTGTAGATTAAAATCCTCAGCTAGCACACCTGGAACACCTGTGTAGATTAAAATCCTCAGATAGCACACCTGGAACACCTGTGTAGATTAAAATCCTCAGCTAGCACATCTGGAACACCTGTGTAGATTAAAATCCTCAGCTAGCACACCTGGAACACCTGTGTGGATTAAAATCCTCAGCTAGCACACCTGGAACACCTGTGTGGATTAAAATCCTCAGCTAGCACATCTGGAACACCTGTGTAGATTAAAATCCTCAGATAGCACACCTGGAACACCTGTGTGGATTAAAATCCTCAGCTAGCACATCTGGAACACCTGTGTAGATTAAAATCCTCAGCTAGTACATCTGGAACACCTGTGTGGATTAAAATCCTCAGATAGCACACCTGGAACACCTGTGTGGATTAAAATCCTCAGCTAGCACACCTGGAACACCTGTGTGGATTAAAATCCTCAGCTAGTACACCTGGAACACCTGTGTGGATTAAAATCCTCAGATAGCACATCTGGAACACCTGTGTGGATTAAAATCCTCAGCTAGCACACCTGGAACACCTGTGTAGATTAAAATCCTCAGCTAGCACACCTGGAACACCTGTGTAGATTAAAATCCTCAGCTAGCACACCTGGAACACCTGTGTAGATTAAAATCCTCAGCTAGCACATCTGGAACACCTGTGTAGATTAAAATCCTCAGCTAGCACATCTGGAACACCTGTGTAGATTAAAATCCTCAGCTTGCACACCTGGAACACCTGTGTGGATTAAAATCCTCAGCTAGCACACCTGGAACACCTGTGTAGATTAAAATCCTCAGCTAGCACATCTGGAACACCTGTGTGGATTAAAATCCTCAGCTAGCACACCTGGTACACCTGTGTGGATTAAAATCCTCAGCTAGCACATCTGGAACACCTGTGTGGATTAAAATCCTCAGCTAGCACACCTGGAACACCTGTGTAGATTAAAATCCTCAGCTAGCACACCTGGAACACCTGTGTAGATTAAAATCCTCAGCTAGCACACCTGGAACACATGTGTGGATTAAAATCCTCAGATAGCACACCTGGAACACCTGTGTGGATTAAAATCCTCAGCTAGCACACCTGGAACACCTGTGTGGATTAAAATCCTCAGCTAGCACACCTGGAACACCTGTGTAGATTAAAATCCTCAGCTAGCACACCTGGAACACCTGTGTGGATTAAAATCCTCAGCTAGCACACCTGGAACACCTGTGTAGATTAAAATCCTCAGCTAGCACACCTGGAACACCTGTGTGGATTAAAATCCTCAGCTAGCACACCTGGAACACCTGTGTGGATTAAAATCCTCAGCTAGCACACCTGGAACACCTGTGTGGATTAAAATCCTCAGCTAGCACACCTGGAACACCTGTGTGGATTAAAATCCTCAGCTAGCACACCTGGAACACCTGTGTAGATTAAAATCCTCAGCTAGCACACCTGGAACACCTGTGTGGATTAAAATCCTCAGCTAGCACACCTGGAACACCTGTGTGGATTAAAATCCTCAGCTAGTACACCTGGAACACCTGTGTGGATTAAAATCCTCAGCTAGCACACCTGGAACACCTGTGTGGATTAAAATCCTCAGATAGCACATCTGGAACACCTGTGTGGATTAAAATCCTCAGCTAGCACACCTGGAACACCTGTGTGGATTAAAATCCTCACCTAGCACATCTGGAACACCTGTGTAGATTAAAATCCTCAGCTAGCACACCTGGAACACCTGTGTGGATTAAAATCCTCAGCTAGCACATCTGGAACACCTGTGTAGATTAAAATCCTCACCTAGCACATCTGGAACACCTGTGTAGATTAAAATCCTCAGCTAGCACACCTGGAACACCTGTGTGGATTGAAATCCTCAGCTAGCACACCTGGAACACCTGTGTAGATTAAAATCCTCAGCTAGCACATCTGGAACACCTGTGTAGATTAAAATCCTCAGCTAGCACACCTGGAACACCTGTGTGGATTAAAATCCTCAGCTAGCACACCTGGAACACCTGTGTAGATTAAAATCCTCAGCTAGCACATCTGGAACACCTGTGAAGGTTTTAAATCCTCACCTAGCACATCTGGAACACCTGTGTAGATTAAAATCCTCAGCTAGCACATCTGGAACACCTGTGTAGATTAAAATCCTCAGCTAGCACACCTGGAACTCCTGTGTGGATTAAAATCCTCAGCTAGCACACCTGGAACACCTGTGTAGATTAAAATCCTCAGCTAGCACATCTGGAACACCTGTGAAGGTTTTAAATCCTCACCTAGCACACGTGGAACACCTGTGTGGATTAAAATCCTCACCTAGCACATCTGGAACACCTGTGTGGATTAAAATCCTCAGCTAGCACACCTGGAACACCTGTGTGGATTAAAATCCTCAGCTAGTACACCTGGAACACCTGTGTAGATTAAAATCCTCAGATAGCACATCTGGAACACCTGTGTGGATTAAAATCCTCAGCTAGCACACCTGGAACACCTGTGTAGATTAAAATCCTCAGCTAGCACACCTGGAACACCTGTGTAGATTAAAATCCTCAGCTAGCACATCTGGAACACCTGTGTAGATTAAAATCCTCAGATAGCACATCTGGAACACCTGTGTAGATTAAAATCCTCAGCTAGCACACCTGGAACACCTGTGTAGATTAAAATCCTCAGCTTGCACACCTGGAACACCTGTGTGGATTAAAATCCTCAGATAGCACACCTGGAACACCTGTGTAGATTAAAATCCTCAGCTAGCACACCTGGAACACCTGTGTAGATTAAAATCCTCAGCTGGCACACCTGGAACACCTGTGTAGATTAAAATCCTCAGCTAGCACACCTGGAACACCTGTGTGGATTAAAATCCTCAGCTAGCACACCTGGAACACCTGTGTGGATTAAAATCCTCAGCTAGCACACCTGGAACACCTGTGTAGATTAAAATCCTCAGATAGCACACCTGGAACACCTGTGTAGATTAAAATCCTCAGCTAGCACACCTGGAACACATGTGTAGATTAAAATCCTCAGCTAGCACACCTGGAACACCTGTGTGGATTAAAATCCTCAGCTAGCACACCTGGAACACCTGTGTGGATTAAAATCCTCAGCTAGCACACCTGGAACACCTGTGTGGATTAAAATCCTCAGCTAGCACACCTGGAACACCTGTGTGGATTAAAATCCTCAGCTAGCACACCTGGAACACCTGTGTGGATTAAAATCCTCAGCTAGCACACCTGGAACACCTGTGTAGATTAAAATCCTCAGCTAGCACACCTGGAACACCTGTGTAGATTAAAATCCTCAGCTAGCACACCTGGAACACCTGTGTGGATTAAAATCCTCAGCTAGCACACCTGGAACACCTGTGTGGATTAAAATCCTCAGCTAGCACACCTGGAACACCTGTGTGGATTAAAATCCTCAGCTAGCACACCTGGAACACCTGTGTAGATTAAAATCCTCAGCTAGCACACCTGGAACACCTGTGTAGATTAAAATCCTCAGCTAGCACACCTGGAACACCTGTGTGGATTAAAATCCTCAGCTAGCACACCTGGAACACCTGTGTGGATTAAAATCCTCAGCTAGCACACCTGGAACACCTGTGTAGATTAAAATCCTCAGCTAGCACACCTGGAACACCTGTGTAGATTAAAATCCTCAGCTAGCACACCTGGAACACCTGTGTAGATTAAAATCCTCAGCTAGCACACCTGGAACACCTGTGTGGATTAAAATCCTCAGCTAGCACACCTGGAACACCTGTGTGGATTAAAATCCTCAGCTAGCACACCTGGAACACCTGTGTGGATTAAAATCCTCAGCTAGCACACCTGGAACACCTGTATAGATTAAAATCCTCAGCTAGCACACCTGGAACACCTGTGTAGATTAAAATCCTCAGCTAGCACACCTGGAACACCTGTGTGGATTAAAATCCTCAGCTAGCACACCTGGAACACCTGTGTAGATTAAAATCCTCAGCTAGCACACCTGGAACACCTGTGTAGATTAAAATCCTCAGCTAGCACACCTGGAACACCTGTGTAGATTAAAATCCTCAGCTAGCACACCTGGAACACCTGTGTAGATTAAAATCCTCAGCTAGCACACCTGGAACACCTGTGTGGATTAAAATCCTCAGCTAGCACACCTGGAACACCTGTGTGGATTAAAATCCTCAGCTAGCACACCTGGAACACCTGTGTAGATTAAAATCCTCAGCTAGCACACCTGGAACACCTGTGTAGATTAAAATCCTCAGCTAGCACACCTGGAACACCTGTGTGGATTAAAATCCTCAGCTAGCACACCTGGAACACCTGTGTGGATTAAAATCCTCAGCTAGCACAATGTCATCACCCAGTCACCCATCTCGTTGAGTGAAGTAGACCCAACCTTTAGAGGCGCTCCTATCATACTGCTGCCTCTGTTTACAGCGACTGACGACATAACGCTCTTGGGCATGTACTGCTGTCCATCTTGGGAAACCAGGTACCGAATGCTAGTGTGTAAGGTACCGGAACAAGGCACTGTTTCATGTCACGTGAGTCGGTCTTTGGTTGGTACCACAGAATTTGGTCAGTGCCTTAAAAAGTACCGAATACGGTACCCATCCCTATCATCAGCGCGTCGCTACAGCCTGTTGATGTTCTGGTCAGACTGCTGTCAGATTTTGTACAACTGGAATCAGCACAGCGTCTTCCTGAGTAGTGTGAGTACGTTGTTCAGGGGTAAATATTTTAAATCCTACTCAAATGATCAAAAACGGCTAATAGTAACGAAACCATGCTAACCAGAGGGTATGTGCTAGTCCTGGTATCTCCCTGGACGTTGCTAGCATCAACATTAGCCAAGAACAAGGTGGGTAAGCTAAGAGAAGGAATGCCGACATGAAAGAGCGCGTGTCGCCACCTACTGTAGCGGGGTGGAACAAACTTCATTTGAGAGTTCTGTTTTCTAACCTACACGGAAACTAGGACCCAGTCTGGTGAAGGTATCGGCTCCATCTAGGTCCTCATGTCCCCGCTGCTGCACACCTGGTAGACTTACCTGCTGTACCTCCTAAGCAGGACAGGAAGTGCTGCAGCAGCCTGCTAATCACTCACTCATTTAAGCCAGGTGTGGCAGTGGTGGACCACCTGGTCTAGGAAATGTCTCTGTTTCCATGGTGATCTGAAATGTAAGGGTAAATCCCAGAAGAAGCAGACACCTGCTTTGGTTCTAGATATGAAGACCGTGTCCAGGTTCTGGGTAGGGCTGGGGTCAGTGGGACTAGAGCTCATGGACCTGTTTGTGTTGCAGAGACCTGTTAACGAGGACAAGTCTCCGGTGGGGCCGTGGCTGCTGGCGCTCTTCGTCTTTGTGGTTTGTGGATCAGGTGAGTCCGGCCTCATGCTCAGGTGTTCTACAGGTTCTGGGTCTAGAAGGTTTCTGCTGGTCACATCTTAACGACGAGCTGGTACCGTTACCACGGTTACAGCCATGCAGAGACACAGATGACCCCAGATGAGACATGAATCGTGTTCCTTTACAGACCAGGAAGTGATTCCTCAGGTGCCATGTGACCTGCTGTTGACCTGCCTCCTCCTTCTGTTGCAGCCATCTTTCAAATCATCCAGAGCATCCGACAGGGCATGTGATGACCTCTGACCCCAGAGCCAAGCCTGCCTTCAGGACCCCAACACACACACACACACACGTTTTTCTGTCTATGTGGGGCCTTTTGTTTACCTGCTGCCTGTTTATAAACTTTGGAATAAATAATGAGCTTTTTAACCTTATTTAACCAGATGAGTCCTTCTCATCTACGATGACATCATCTGGTCATCTACGATGACATCATCTGGTCATCTACGATGACATCATCTGGTCATCTACGATGACATCATCTGGTCATCTACAATGACATCATCTGGTTAAGAGGAAGCGACAGAGACACAAGTAGCTTTGGACCGGGAACAGACATGTTAGATAAAAACACTGTCCCCACTCCTCCGACCTGTCCCCACTCCTCAGACCTGTCCCCTCTGCTCAGACCTGTCCCCTCTGCTCAGACCTGTCCCCACTCCTCAGACCTGTCCCCACTCCTCAGACCTGTCCCCTCTGCTCAGACCTGTCCCCACTCCTCAGACCTGTCCCCACTCCTCAGACATGTCCCCACTCATCAGACCTGTCCCCTCTGCTCAGACCTGTCCCCACTCATCAGACCTGTCCCCTCTGCTCAGACCTGTCCCCACTCCTCAGACCTGTCCCCACTCAGACCTGTCCCCTCTGCTCAGACCTGTCCCCACACCTCAGACCTGTCCCCACTCCTCAGACCTGTCCCCACTCCTCAGACATGTCCCCACTCCTCAGACCTGTCCCCTCTGCTCAGACCTGTCCCCACTCCTCAGACATGTCCCCACTCCTCAGACATGTCCCCACTCCTCAGACATGTCCCCACTCCTCAGACCTGTCCCCTCTGCTCAGACCTGTCCCCACTCCTCAGACATGTCCCCACTCCTCAGACCTGTCCCCTCTCCTCAGACATGTCCCCACTCCTCAGACATGTCCCCACTGCTCAGACCTGTCCCCTCTGCTCAGACCTGTCCCCACTCCTCAGACATGTCCCCACTCCTCAGACATGTCCCCACTCATCAGACCTGTCCCCTCTGCTCAGACCTGTCCCCTCTGCTCAGACCTGTCCCCACTCATCAGACCTGTCCCCTCTGCTCAGACCTGTCCCCTCTGCTCAGACCTGTCCCCACTCATCAGACCTGTCCCCTCTGCTCAGACCTGTCCCCACTCATCAGACCTGTCCCCTCTGCTCAGACCTGTCCCCTCTGCTCAGACCTGTCCCCTCTGCTCAGACCTGTCCCCACTCATCAGACCTGTCCCCTCTGCTCAGACCTGTCCCCAATCCTCAGGCCTGTCCCCTCTGCTCAGACCTGTCCCCTCTGCTCAGACCCGTCCCTGCTGTACTGATGTAAAGCTCCCGTTGTCCCCACAACGACAGAAGGACAGGAAGACCTGAATATCTGCTGTTTTAACTTTCTCTGTGAAGCTGATCCCTGATCAGCCATTGATGTCTTAATGCTACTTCCTGTCAGCCGTCCAGCTGCCTGTCTCTGATTTAAAGGACATTCTGCTGTTTGACCCCAGACAGGAAGTGGGGGGGGGGGTATTTATAGATATTTATGGAGCTCTGATAGCGGTCGTCTCTAAAGCCATAAACCAGATGTTTGACTAACGAAATGAAGTAACAGGTCCAGCTTCCTGTAAGCTAACCCACAGCTTCCTGTCAGACTTTCAGAATAAAACTGTTCCTGGTGAAGACCTGAAAGGGTTCTGGGTCAGGAGGAACAGTTCTATGAGACGTTTTTCCTTCCATGGTGTGAAACAGCAGACTGGTCCTTTAGGTTGGGTCTGGACCCAAAAGAACCAGTTCTGCTTTTAGTGTAGAACACCGTCATGTGACCATGAGGATCCTATCAGACACCTGCTGGACGTCCTGACACTTTTATACAAAATAAACATGAAATATTTTCTCTACTTGTGTCTGAACATTTTTTGTTATGAATTCTATTTAATTTAATTCAAGTTTATTTATAAAGCTCCACATCAGGACCAGAGTCGTCTCAAGGACCTGCACACGGTAAACATTCCAACACAGGTCAGGTCATGAAGCCAATCAGTAACAAGTTTCCTATATCAGGAACCCAGCAGGTTGCATCGAGTCACTGACTAGTGTCAGAGTCTTTACAGCAATCCTCATTCTGGCTGGTCTTGTGTTCCACCTCAGTGGTGGTCTCTAATGTCTTTACATGGGTCTGTTATGGATTAGAGACCGGTAGCCGACAGACAGGTACACTAGAGATAAGTAGTCCTTTATTTCTCCCGTGTCCTGTCTGGCTGTGAAGCAAGCAGAACTGATGTCTGAATGCTGGTGACAAGCCTTACAGATTTATTCTCAGGTGGAGCATCAAAGCGTCTGCTTTTAATGTCACGCCTGATACTTAAAACTTTATTGTTATTGTTGTTGAATGCTTTGTAATTCCGACCAGACACGGAGACAGAGGTGAAAGAGAAAGGAAAAGACAAAAGCTGGGGAGAGAGGGGGGAAGGGTGGGGGGTGGGGTGGGGGTGGGGGGCACAAAAATAAACAATAATGAACAAGAGTCTGCTTCTAGACCTGCAGAAAGAGAAAGAATAGAAAAAAGGGACACACAACAATACATCAGGAGCAAGCTATCACTGCGTCAGCCTGATGATGAAATATAAAATCAACATTGTTTAACTGAACAATCACACGATAATAAATCACAGTGCATTAAGTGCCCATCATATCCTTAAGACATGTGTTGAACGTGCCCAAGCCCATACTTATGAGAGCACCATGTGAGCACCTGTGTACATACACGCACTTGTTTATGTAAGGTTTCTCTATAGGAGCGTCCAACAGAGAGTGTGAGGGGCCAGAGACCTGCCCCCTAAAGACACGTAGGAGACGGAGGGAGCTCCAAGTCCCAGAGATCCAGGCGCTGCCCCAGAATACAGGGACCCCAAGGGGACTGCAACCAGAAAGGCCCCCCGCCCCCCTCGAGAGGCGCAGAGGATCGCCCCAGGGGCCACAACCAGCAGCCAACAGAGTCCCAGGGGATATCAGCGGCAAGCCCACAGGCCCGCCCACTGCCTCCCACCCCCTAGCCGGCCGAGCCCGGAACCCAGTGACCGGGGACCCAGAGACCCAGACCCCACCAGACAGCCCCCGGGATTGATCAGGCAGACGCTAAAAATCTTAAACCCCCTGACCCGGGAGCCACGAACACTCAGGCAGACCAAGGCACCGCACTCCACACCAGGTGTGGCAGGGAGAGGGGAGACGAAGATGTTTATCATCAAAAGAAGTCCCAGGAGAGGGGAGGAGTCAAAGGCCCCACCTGTCATATACAGTCATACACAAACACAGTCACACACTCCCTCCCTCATGCTCACACACACACATACAACCAAAGACTTAAAAAATGCACGCCGGACACCCACTCATGCTCCCCATACACACCCTATTCACTCTGGTCCCGGTACTGCTGCACATGGGGTACAATGATTACCCGTTGCCAGAGTTCGACCATTTCTGCTGGGGTGCTGATGAGCAGGCTCCCCCGCCCAACGCTGAGCACAGCAACCCACCACCCCAGACCCCAACCAGACGGCCAGATCTCCCTCCTAGCCTCCAGCCCCAGGAAGCCTAGAAACAACAGAGGTGGCTAAGACCCCTCCGCCTGCTCAAATATGGTGTTAGTGTGTGTTGATGAGGTGTATTCCATGGCTGTGGTGAGCGGGCAGAGCGGGCATCGTCTAGCATATGCCAGCTGATGCCACTGCACCACCCCACTTGCACCCACAGCCCTCTGTGTCTAAGTGCGGTTTAAAATTGGAAGTGGGCACCGGCACTTGGGATGAGGCTGAAATATCCCCCTGCCAACTGCTGTTGAATGTGCTCACTCCCAAGGCCCTAAGTGTGTGTTTGCGTGGAATGTCGTCAGTGGAAGTGTATAAGGTGCAAATAAAATTGGGGGGCAGGTTGCCACAGGAATGCGGAAATGGGATCCATACCCGCACTCCCTGACTTGTCCACCCCCCAAGGTCCTATGTGCATGATTGTCTGATGATGTGAGGGAGCAGGAGGAGAGAAATATGCGGGGATGGGGAGGAATGGCTGGTTGGGCTTAGCCCTCCAGGGAGCCAGCTCCCCTACTGGCCCCAATAGGCACCTCTGTTGTCAAAATGCCACCCACAGATAAGTAGTCTTCACAGAGGTACACTAGAGACAGATAGCTACAGACAGGTACACTAGACAAGTAGTCCAAACACAGGTACACTAGAGATAGGTAGTCTTGTCACAGATAGATGAAGAAAATGGTTAAAAATATATTTAAAATGAGCAAAAATAGACAATTGTGATTAAAAATGTAAAGAGAGAGAGAGAGTGAACAGGAAAGAGGGAAATCAGTGGATCCTGAGGAAGGTGGAATTGGTGGGGAGAGCAGAATAAAGAGAGAGAGGTGAAGCGCCTTGGGCTTCCTGACAGGGTTGCGGAAGGCGCTTTATAAATAAAGCTTTGATTGATTGATTGATTGATTGAAGAAGGTCATACAAAAGCCAGCTTGAACAAGTGAGTCTTCAGCTGCTTTTTAAAGGAGACCACTGAGTCCACTGATCTCAGGCTCAGGGGGAGAGAGGTCCAGAGTCTGGGGGGCCACAGCAGCAGATGATCTGTCACCTTTGACCTTTAGCCTGGTGCTGCACAACCAGTAGGCTTTGATCACTGGACCTCAGGGACCTGCTGGGGGTGTAGGGACTAAGAAGATCACCAATGTAAGATGGTGCTTGTCCATGTAAGGCCCTATAGACCAGAACCAGGATCTTGAAATGAACCCTGAAGTTGACTGGCAGCCAGTGAAGCTGGAGGAGAAGCGGGGTGATGTGGGTGTGTTTGGAGGACTTGGTCAGAAGCCGAGCACAGGCGTTCTGAACCACCTGTAGACGGTTCAGGGAGGTTCTGCTCAGACACGTGAAAAGAGAGTTACAGTAGTCTAAGCGTGAGGAGATGAAGGTGTGGAGAACTGTCTCAAGTTCAGAGCGGGACAGAATGGGACTCAGCTTAGCAATGTTCCTGAGATGGAATTTTATTTGATAGAGCTCATCTCGTCTCATCTTCTTCCGCCTATCCGGGTCCGGGTTGCAGGGGCAGCATCCCAACTAGGGTGTTCCAGACATCCTCTCCTCAGCCACCTCCACCAGTTCCTCCAGCAGGACCAAGAGGTGTTCCTGGGCCAGTTCAGTGATGTACTTTCTCTAACGTGTCCTGGGTCGACTAGGGGGCCTCCTGCCAGCAGGACATGCCTAAAACTTCTCCCCGGGGTCCAGGAGGCATCCTAGATGCCCAAATTACCTCAACTGACTCCTCACGATATGTAGTAGCAGTGGCTCCATTCCAAATCCCTCCTGTATGTCCGAGCCAAATATCCGAATGTCCGACCCTATCCCTAAGGCTGAGCCCAGCCACCCCGTGGAGAAAACACATTTCAGCCACTTGTATCCGCGATCTTGTTTTTTTGGTCATTACCCAAAGCCATAGGTGAGGATTTGGCAGCAGATCGACTGGTAAATCGAGAGCCATGCTTTCCGGCTCAGCTCCTTTATCACCACAACAGAAAAGTTTAGTGTCTGCATCACTGCAGACGCTGCCCCAATCGGCCTGTTGATCTTCTACTCCCTCCTTTCCTCACTCGTGAACAAGACCCCGAGATGCTTGGACTCCTCCACTTGAGGTAGGACTTCTCTCCCGACCCGGAGTTGGCATGCTGACCTTTTCCTGTGGAGAATCATGGTCTCAGACTTGGAGGTGCTGATCCTCCTCCCAGCCGCTTCACACTCGGCTGCAAACCTACCCAGCAAGAGCTGAAGGTCAGAGCCTGATGAAGCTAGGAGGACCACATCATCCGCAAAAAGCAGAGACGAGATTCTCCTGCCACCAAACTCGACACACTCCACACCACGGCTGCGCCTAGAAATTCTGTCCATAAAGGTTATGAACTGAACCGGTGACAAAGGGCAGCCCTGGCGGAGTCCAACCCTCACTGGGAACAGGTCCGACTTCCTACCGGCTATGCGGACCAAACTCACGCTCCTCTGGTAAAGGGACTGAATGGCCCTTAACAGAAAGCCACCCACCCCATACTCCTGGAGCGTCCCCCACAGGGTGCCCCTGGGGACACGGTCTCAAGCCTTCTCCAAATCCACAAAACACATGTGGATTGGTTGGGCAAACTCCCATGCCCCCTCCATCACCCTTGCAAGGGTACAGAGCTGGTCCACAGTTCCACGGCCAGGACAAAAACCACATTGCTCCTCCTCAATCTGAGGTTCAACTATCGACCAGACCCTCCTCTCCAGTACCTTGGAGTAGACCTTTCCCAGGAGGCTGAGAAGTGTGATCCCCCTATAGTTGGAACACACATTCTGGTCCCTCTTTTTAAAGATGGGGACCACCACCCCGGTCTGCCACTCCACAGGAACTGCCCCAATGACCATGCAATGTTGCAGAGACGTGTCAACCATGACAGCCCTACCACATCCATAGCCTTGAGATACCCAGGACGAATCTCATCCACCCCTGGGGGTCCGCAGCTGTGTAGATGTTTGACTACCTCAGCGACTTCTTACCCAGAGATCGGACCGTCCATCCCCAGTTCTCCCGGCTCTGGTTCCTCCTCGAAATGCGTGTCGGTGGGATTGAGGAGCTCCTCAAAGTATTCCTTCCACTGTCTGACTATAGCCCCAGTTGACGTCAGCAGCTCCCCATCCCCACTGTAAACAGTGTGAGCAGGGGCGGATCTACAAAATTATTTATGGGGAGGCAGAAGAGGGGCAAACATTTTTCTAGGATGGTATGTATACAGTGGGGCAAAAAAGTATTTAGTCAGTCACCGATTGTACAAGTTCTCCCACTTAAAATGATGACAGAGGTCAGTAATTTTCATCATAGGTACACTTCAACTGTGAGAGACAGAATGAGAAAAAAAATCCATGAATTCACATGGCAGGATTTTTAAAGAATTTATTTGTAAATCAGGGTGGAAAATAAGTATTTGGTCACTTCAAACAAGGAAAATCTCTGTCTCTCACAGACCTGTAACGTCTTCTTTAAGAAGCTTTTCTGTCCTCCACTCGTTACCTGTATTAATGGCACCTGTTTGAACACATTATCTGTGTAAAAGACACCTATCCACAGCCTCAAACAGTCAGACTCCAAACTCCACTATGGCCAAGACCAAAGAGCTTTCGAAGGACACCAGGAAAAGAATTGTAGACCTGCACCAGACTGGGAAGAGTGAATCTAAAATAGGCAAGCAGCTTGGTGTGAAAAAATCAACTGTGGGAGCAATTATCAGAAAATGGAAGACATACAAGACCACTGATAATCTCCCTCGATCTGGGGCTCCACGCAAGATCTCATCCCGTGGGGTCAAAATGATCATGAGAACGGTGAGCAAGAATCCCAGAACCACACGGGGGGACCTGGTGAATGACCTGCAGATATTTGATATCAAGTTCAAAGAGAACGTGCTGATTATGCTGCAGAACACTCTGGGGAGCAGTAGCAGGGGTTGTATGAACTAGTCACTAGTCGACTTCACCGCTCTATAGTGACTTTTTATGCCTGTCATCGACTAGTCGCTGTCACGTGATAATGACCGACAAGATGCAGTCCACGGAAAAGACAGCAGCCTGCTATCAGCAGGTGACAAGATCCTGCGCGTCGGGAGGCAACGCGCTGTGCCAGAGCGTCGGTACTGATGTGACACGTATCAGGTGGTATGGATGGCTTGTGCCACTAATATTAACAGATTAAAATAGATTCTAAAACCAAGGCAAGCAGCGCAACCACAGAAGCAAATTTTTTAACAAAAGGGAATTTATTCTAAAAGCGCAGATGATGATGCCCAAAGGACAAGGCAGTCCAGTCCGCCCCCGCATGCACTCACCAGGTGAACCCTCTACGACCCCGCCCTCCTGCGGTGCACGTCGTCCGCTGGGATCCACAGGCTGGACGGCCGGTGGATTCAATCCTCCTCCTCGGTCCCTGTGGCACACAAAAACCTCCGGCAGTCAAAGGCCCCACAGCAACTCCAACCACTGCCAGTGCTTTTCCTGCCGCTGATGCTGTTGTCCGTGCCTGGTGGATCTCCTCCCCTGCTTGCGGGGCTTGCGGCATCCGTCTGGCTCCGGCGAGTCTTTTTCCTTTCCCCTCACCGTCCTCCCGTCTCCACATCCGCTCGCCTCACTGCTCCTTAACCCTCTGTCCTGCCACTGTTCATTCTCTGCCAGTCCACACCCCGCTCTCAGGTGGGGGCAATTAGGGAGGATTAACACAGAATGGGCTGCAACGCTGCAGCAATCCTTCAAAACACCCGAACAGTTAAAAATCAACCTAACAACACCACATCAAGTAAAAAACATGCAATATAAAACATGACAACAGAACAACATTTCCACTCTGTGACACTGACACCTGCCGTAAAACGGACATTTAACCAAATTGTGACCTTTACCCTCTTGCAATTTAACCTTCCCCTCACCCCCATCCTAACCTTAACCAGCTTGCGCATGCAAAGCTCTGATTGTTGACGCGCTCGAGACATCTGCATCCTGAGCACGGCCACAATAACATTATCAAATCAGGTGTCGCCACCTCAAAAACTAATTTAACACGCGATCGTTCATGTCGGCTCATTTCCTTTTATGTTTTCTGTCTTTTATTCTTTTATTTGTTCCTGATGCGTTTCGCTGCTGTGGATCGGGGCGCATCACCTGTTTTGTCCTCGGTGACGCACCGATCACTGATGCGGCCGGCGAGCAGCGGCACTCCGCTGTTTTAGCGGTCGGTAGATCTTTTAGAACTGCAGTTCAAAGGTAACTCATGAGGTGAATATATATGAACCCAGGTAGCAGTTTCTCTTTAGGACTGAGAGGAGATGCAGGAAGATAATAAACAGACAGGACAGAAAAATAGTCAAATAAAAACAAGTTAGTTTTTGTACCTGCTGATTGCAACAAACAGACACCATTGAAGGTAATCAGACGTGAGGAACAGAAAATGAAATAATTATTTTAATGTTTAGAGCAGCAGGAACTCCGAGAGGCTGCAGGCGCATCAGTGAGTTTGCGGCCGCTGCACAGGGGGAGGGGGGAGAGGGCTGAAGCAGAAACTACCGTTGTTAAAAGAAATGTGTTTAACTTTGAGAATGTGGGCGCAATTTTAATTGTCAAAATCTCCAGCGAACCATTAGTTCATTTTGCTCAAATAGAAATAGAGGCCTGCCTCTAATTCTGGTCCTCCTTCCAATAAAGGCCTGGAGCTTGATGAGCTTGAGTCAAATACAGGCCCGGGCCTGTATTAGAGGATTTACGGTAATATTATTATTTTACTGTCTATATGATTTTATTTATGACTTATTTTCTTACTTTTGTAATTTATATTAGCTCTTTTATTTTCATATTTTTACTCATTTTAATCCAGTGTTTCCTCTGTAGGGGCCCTCTGCCCCGGGGGTGGTGGTCGACTGTTGCTTCCTGGGCGCTCTACAGGTAGTGTTTAAGTGGAGATGGGGGTCTATGCTCCCCCTCCACTGAGCGCCCTGACTTGGTTGCCGTGGAAGACCTGATGCTGCCGGGGCAGACGGCTCCTCTGATGGCGGTTCCTTCCCTTACCTTACTTGGCTCACCTGGACTCAGCCGAATATACATTTTTACTGATGTGTGTGTGTGTGTGTGTGTGTGTGTGTGTGTGTGTGTGTGTGTGTGTGTGTGATTTTAAACTGTTATGGGAATTTGGGGTCATTCTGTAAAGCACTTTGCTTGAAAAGCGCTTTATAAATAAAATCTGATTGATTCATTGATTGAGAACGAGAATCATTTCAATGAATGGTTCTGATGGGAAAACCAACCAGGTTGGGTTATTTTCTATTCTGGTTCTCAGTTCTGGGGACCTTCATGGGACGGGTCCATCAGAACCAGAACCATCAGACTGACTGGTTCTGTTGGATCCAGAGACTGGTTCTCCTCCCAGCCACATAGAACACCTGGATGGTGGTTCTGCAGACGGACCGGACCCACCTGAGCGTCGGGACCGGTCAGAACCGAACCAACCTTTACTACGCAGTGACGTTGGAACGAAAAAAACATGGCGGCCGTGCTGAAGGCGGAAGGTAAAGGTGCGTTAACTATCGGTTTTACCTCCTAACAGGGCCCGGTTCGGTGCTGTTAGCACGGGTTCTGACCGGTTAGTCTCAGGTGGTACACGGACAGGTGAGCCGCGGGGGGCTGACCCGGGTTAGCATGGGTTAGCCTGACTTAGCTCGGGTTAGCTTGGAGCTACAGCTTCCATCGGGGAGCTGGCCCGCTGGTTCCGACCCACTCCAGCGTCAGTGTCACTCTGACTGGCTGCTGGCCCGGTTGTGTTCGCGGGCCCGTTAGAACCTGCCGGTTCTCCGGTCTTTAACTGGACCGTGGCGCCTTCCGCCTTTAGCTAAAGCAGCTAACAGCCGGGGGGAAGCTCCGGTAATCGGCAGAGGCAGTCAGGCGAGTCCGCGGTCAGAGTGCGGCCTTCTGGGGGTGAGAGGGGTGTGTGTGTGTGTGTGTGTGTGTGTGTGTGTGTGTGTGTGTGTGTGTGTGTTTGTGTGTGTGTGTGTATAATGTTTGTGTGTGTGTGTGTGTGTAATGTGTGAGTAATACGTGTGTGTGTGTGTATAATGTTTGTGTGTGTATATAATATGTTTGGGTGTGTGTATAATGTGTGTGTGTGTGTAATGTGTGAGTAATACGTGTGTGTGTGTGTGTGTGTGTGTGTGTGTATATAATATGTTTGGGTGTGTGCATAATGTGTGTGTGTGTGTGCATAATGTGTGTGTGTGTGTTTAATGTGTGAGTAATACGTGTGTGTGTGTGTTTGTGTGTGTGTGTGTAAAATATGTGTGTGGATAATGTGTGTGTGTGTGTGTGTATAATGTTTGTGTGTGTGTATAATATGTTTGTGTGTGTGTATAATATGTTTGTGTGTGTGTGTGTGTGTATAATGTGTGTGCGTGTGTCTGTGTATAATGTGTTTGTGTGTGTGTGTGTGTGCATAATGTGTGTGTGTGTGTATAATGTGTGTGCGTGTGTCTGTGTATAATGTGTTTGTGTGTGTGTGTATAATGTGTGTGCGTGTGTCTGTGTATAATGTGTTTGTGTGTATAATGTGTGTGCGTGTTTCTGTGTATAATGTGTTTGTGTGTGTGTGTGTGTGTGTGTGTATAATGTGTGTGTGTGTGTATAATGTGTGTGCGTGTGTCTGTGTATAATGTGTTTGTGTGTGTGTGTATAATGTGTGTGCGTGTGTCTGTGTATAATGTGTGTGTGTGTATAATGTGTGTGCGTGTTTCTGTGTATAATGTGTTTGTGTGTGTGTGTGTGTGTATAATGTGTGTGTGTGTGTGTATAATGTGTGTGCGTGTGTCTGTGTATAATATGTTTGTGTGTGTGTGTATAATGTGTGTGCGTGTGTCTGTGTATAATGTGTTTGTGTGTGTATAATGTGTGTGTGTGTGTATAATGTGTGTGCGTGTGTCTGTGTATAATGTGTGTGTGTGTGTATAATGTGTGTGCGTGTGTCTGTGTATAATGTGTGTGTGTGTGTGTGTGTGTATAATGTGTGTGCGTGTGTCTGTGTATAATGTGTGTGTGTGTGTGTATAATGTGTGTGCGTGTGTCTGTGTATAATGTGTGTGTGTGTGTATAATGTGTGTGTGTGTGTATAATGTGTGTGCGTGTGTCTGTGTATAATGTGTGTGTGTGTGTGTATAATGTTTGTGTGTGTGTGTGTGTAATGTGTGAGTAATACGTGTGTGTGTGTGTGTGTGTATAATGTTTGTGTGTGTATATAATATGTTTGGGTGTGTGTATAATGTGTGTGTGTGTGTGTATAATGTGTGTGCGTGTGTCTGTGTATAATGTGTGTGTGTGTGTATAATGTGTGTGTGTGTGTATAATGTGTGTGCGTGTGTCTGTGTATAATGTGTGTGTGTGTGTGTATAATGTTTGTGTGTGTGTGTGTGTAATGTGTGAGTAATACGTGTGTGTGTGTGTGTGTATATTATATGTTTGGGTGTGTGCATAATGTGTGTGTGTGTGTTTAATGTGTGAGTAATACGTGTGTGTGTGTGTGTGTGTATAATATGTTTGTGTGTGTGTATAATATGTTTGTGTGTGTGTGTGTATAATGTGTGTGCGTGTGTCTGTGTATAATGTGTTTGTGTGTGTGTGTGTGTATAATGTGTGTGCGTGTGTCTGTGTATAATGTGTTTGTGTGTGTGTGTATAATGTGTGTGCGTGTGTCTGTGTATAATGTGTTTGTGTGCGTGTGTCTGTGTATAATGTGTTTGTGTGCGTGTGTCTGTGTATAATATGTTTGTGTGTGTGTGTATAATGTGTTTGTGTGTGTGTGTGTGTATAATGTGTGTGCGTGTGTCTGTGTATAATGTGTTTGTGTGCGTGTGTCTGTGTATAATATGTTTGTGTGTGTGTGTATAATGTGTGTGCGTGTGTCTGTGTATAATATGTTTGTGTGTGTGTGTATAATGTGTGTGCGTGTGTCTGTGTATAATGTGTTTGTGTGTGTATAATGTGTGTGTGTGTGTATAATGTGTGTGTGTGTGTATAATGTGTGTGTGTGTGTATAATGTGTGTGTGTGTGTATAATGTGTGTGCGTGTGTCTGTGTATAATGTGTGTGTGTGTGTATAATGTGTGTGCGTGTGTCTGTGTATAATGTGTGTGTGTGTGTATAATGTGTGTGTGTGTGTCTGTGTATAATGTGTGTGTGTGTGTATAATGTGTGTGTGTGTGTATAATGTGTGTGCGTGTGTCTGTGTATAATGTGTGTGTGTGTGTATAATGTGTGTGTGTGTGTATAATGTGTGTGCGTGTGTCTGTGTATAATGTGTGTGTGTGTGTATAATGTGTGTGTGTGTGTATAATGTGTGTGCGTGTGTCTGTGTATAATGTGTGTGTGTGTGTATAATGTGTGTGCGTGTGTCTGTGTATAATGTGTGTGCGTGTGTCTGTGTATAATGTGTGTGTGTGTGTGTGTATAATGTGTGTGCGTGTGTCTGTGTATAATGTGTGTGTGTGTGTGTGTATAATGTGTGTGTGTGTGTATAATGTGTGTGCGTGTGTCTGTGTATAATGTGTGTGTGTGTGTGTATAATGTGTGTGTGTGTGTATAATGTGTGTGTGTATAATGTGTGTGCGTGTGTCTGTGTATAATGTGTGTGTGTGTGTATAATGTGTGTGTGTGTGTATAATGTGTGTGCGTGTGTCTGTGTATAATGTGTGTGTGTGTGTATAATGTGTGTGCGTGTGTCTGTGTATAATGTGTGTGCGTGTGTCTGTGTATAATGTGTGTGTGTGTGTATAATGTGTGTGTGTGTGTATAATGTGTGTGCGTGTGTCTGTGTATAATGTGTGTGTGTGTGTATAATGTGTGTGTGTGTGTATAATGTGTGTGTGTGTGTATAATGTGTGTGTGTGTGTGTATAATGTGTGTGTGTGTATAATGTGTGTGTGTGTGTATAATGTGTGTGTGTGTGTATAATGTGTGTGTGTGTGTATAATGTGTGTGTGTGTGTGTATAATGTGTGTGTGTGTGTATAATGTGTGTGTGTGTGTATAATGTGTGTGTGTGTATAATGTGTGTGTGTGTGTATAATGTGTGTGCGTGTTTCTGTGTATAATGTGTTTGTGTGTGTGTGTGTGTGTATAATGTGTGTTTGTGTGTATAATGTGTGTGCGTGTGTCTGTGTATAATATGTTTGTGTGTGTGTGTATAATGTGTGCGTGTGTCTGTGTATAATGTGTTTGTGTGTGTATAATGTGTGTGTGTGTGTATAATGTGTGTGTGTGTGTATAATGTGTGTGCGTGTGTCTGTGTATAATGTGTGTGTGTGTGTATAATGTGTGTGCGTTTGTCTGTGTATAATGTGTGTGTGTGTGTATAATGTGTGTGCGTGTGTCTGTGTATAATGTGTGTGTGTGTGTATAATGTCTGTGCGTGTGTCTGTGTATAATGTGTGTGCGTGTGTCTGTGTATTATGTGTGTGTGTGTGTATAATGTGTGTGTGTGTGTATAATGTGTGTGCGTGTGTCTGTGTATAATGTGTGTGTGTGTGTATAATGTGTGTGTGTGTGTATAATGTGTGTGTGTGTGTATAATGTGTGTGTGTGTGTGTATAATGTGTGTGTGTGTATAATGTGTGTGTGTGTGTATAATGTGTGTGTGTGTGTATAATGTGTGTGTGTGTGTATAATGTGTGTGTGTGTGTGTATAATGTGTGTGTGTGTGTATAATGTGTGTGTGTGTGTATAATGTGTGTGTGTGTATAATGTGTGTGTGTGTATAATGTGTGTGCGTGTTTCTGTGTATAATGTGTTTGTGTGTGTGTGTGTGTGTATAATGTGTGTTTGTGTGTATAATGTGTGTGCGTGTGTCTGTGTATAATATGTTTGTGTGTGTGTGTATAATGTGTGCGTGTGTCTGTGTATAATGTGTTTGTGTGTGTATAATGTGTGTGTGTGTGTATAATGTGTGTGTGTGTGTATAATGTGTGTGCGTGTGTCTGTGTATAATGTGTGTGTGTGTGTATAATGTGTGTGCGTTTGTCTGTGTATAATGTGTGTGTGTGTGTGTATAATGTGTGTGCGTGTGTCTGTGTATAATGTGTGTGTGTGTGTATAATGTGTGTGTGTGTATAATGTGTGTGTGTGTGTCTGTGTATAATGTGTGTGTGTGTGTATAATGTGTGTGTGTGTGTATAATGTGTGTGCGTGTGTCTGTGTATAATGTGTGTGTGTGTGTGTATAATGTGTGTGTGTGTGTATAATGTGTGTGCGTGTGTCTGTGTATAATGTGTGTGTGTGTGTGTATAATGTGTGTGTGTGTGTATAATGTGTGTGTGTGTGTATAATGTGTGTGTGTGTGTATAATGTGTGTGCGTGTGTCTGTGTATAATGTGTGTGTGTGTGTATAATGTGTGTGTGTGTGTATAATGTGTGTGCGTGTGTCTGTGTATAATGTGTGTGTGTGTGTGTATAATGTGTGTGTGTGTGTATAATGTGTGTGCGTGTGTCTGTGTATAATGTGTGTGTGTGTGTATAATGTGTGTGCGTGTGTCTGTGTATAATGTGTGTGTGTGTGTGTGTATAATATGTGTGTGTGTGTATAATATGTGTGTGTGTGTGTGTGTGTATAATGTGTGTGTGTGTATAATATGTGTGTGTGTATAATGTGTGTGTGTGTGTATAATATGTGTGTGTGTGTATAATATGTGTGTGTGTATAATGTGTGTGTGTGTGTGTGTGTGTGTGTGTAATATGTGTGTGTCTGTGTATAATGTGTGTGTGTATAATATGTGTGTGTGTGTATAATATGTGTGTGTGTGTATAATATGTGTGTGTCTGTGTATAATGTGTGTGTGTGTAATATGTGTGTGTCTGTGTATAATGTGTGTGTGTATAATGTGTGTGTGTGTATAATATGTGTGTGTCTGTGTATAATGTGTGTGTGTATAATATGTGTGTGTCTGTGTATAATGTGTGTGTGTATAATATGTGTGTGTCTGTGTATAATGTGTGTGTGTATAATATGTGTGTGTGTGTATAATATGTGTGTGTCTGTGTATAATGTGTGTGTGTATAATGTGTGTGTCTGTGTATAATGTGTGTGTGTATAATATGTGTGTGTCTGTGTATAATGTGTGTGTGTATAATATGTGTGTGTCTGTGTATAATGTGTGTGTGTATAATATGTGTGTGTCTGTGCATAATGTGTGTGTGTATAATATGTGTGTGTCTGTGTATAATGTGTGTGTGTATAATATGTGTGTGTCTGTGTATAATGTGTGTGTGTATAATATGTGTGTGTGTGTATAATATGTGTGTGTCTGTGCATAATGTGTGTGTGTATAATATGTGTGTGTCTGTGTATAATGTGTGTGTGTATAATATGTGTGTGTCTGTGTATAATGTGTGTGTGTATAATATTTGTGTGTGTGTATAATATGTGTGTGTGTATAATGTGTGTGTGTGTGTATAATATGTGTGTGTGTATAATGTGTGTGTGTATAATATGTGTGTGTGTATAATGTGTGTGTGTGTGTGTGTGTATAATATGTGTGTGTCTGTGTATAATGTGTGTGTGTATAATATGTGTGTGTCTGTGTATAATGTGTGTGTGTATAGTGTGTGTGTATAATATGTGTGTGTCTGTGTATAATGTGTGTGTGTGTATAATATGTGTGTGTGTATAATGTTTGTGTGTGTATAATATGTGTGTGTGTATAATGTGTGTGTGTATAATATGTGTGTGTCTGTGTATAATGTGTGTGTGTATAATATGTGTTTGTATAATATGTGTGTGTGTATAATATGTGTGTGTGTGTATAATATGTGTGTGTGTATAATGTGTGTGTGTATAATATGTGTGTGTCTGTGTATAATGTGTGTGTGTATAATATGTGTGTGTATAATATGTGTGTGTGTATAATATGTGTGTGTGTGTATAATATGTGTGTGTGTATAATGTGTGTGTGTCTATAATATGTGTGTGTGTATAATGTGTGTGTGTGTATAATGTGTGTGTGTGTATAATATGTGTGTGTGTATAATGTGTGTGTGTGTATAATATGTGTGTGTGTATAATGTGTGTGTGTGTGTGTGTATAATATGTGTGTGTCTGTGTATGTGTGTGTGTGTGTATAATATGTGTGTGTCTGTGTATAATATGTGTGTGTGTATAATATGTGTGTGTGTGTGTATAATATGTGTGTGTGTATAATATGTGTGTGTGTGTATAATATGTGTGTGTGTGTATAATATGTGTGTGTCTGTGTATAATGTGTGTGTGTGTAATATGTGTGTGTCTGTGTATAATGTGTGTGTGTATAATATGTGTGTGTGTGTATAATATGTGTGTGTCTGTGTATAATGTGTGTGTGTATAATATGTGTGTGTCTGTGTATAATGTGTGTGTGTATAATATGTGTGTGTCTGTGTATAATGTGTGTGTGTATAATATGTGTGTGTGTGTATAATATGTGTGTGTCTGTGTATAATGTGTGTGTGTATAATGTGTGTGTCTGTGTATAATGTGTGTGTGTATAATATGTGTGTGTCTGTGCATAATGTGTGTGTGTATAATATGTGTGTGTCTGTGTATAATGTGTGTGTGTATAATATGTGTGTGTCTGTGTATAATGTGTGTGTGTATAATATGTGTGTGTGTGTATAATATGTGTGTGTCTGTGTATAATGTGTGTGTGTATAATATGTGTGTGTCTGTGTATAATGTGTGTGTGTATAATATGTGTGTGTCTGTGTATAATGTGTGTGTGTATAATATGTGTGTGTGTGTATAATATGTGTGTGTCTGTGTATAATGTGTGTGTCTGTGTATAATGTGTGTGTGTATAATATGTGTGTGTCTGTGCATAATGTGTGTGTGTATAATATGTGTGTGTCTGTGTATAATGTGTGTGTGTATAATATGTGTGTGTCTGTGTATAATGTGTGTGTGTATAATATGTGTGTGTCTGTGTATAATGTGTGTGTGTATAATATGTGTGTGTCTGTGCATAATGTGTGTGTGTATAATATGTGTGTGTCTGTGTATAATGTGTGTGTGTATAATATGTGTGTGTCTGTGTATAATGTGTGTGTGTATAATATGTGTGTGTGTGTATAATATGCGTGTGTCTGTGTATAATGTGTGTGTATAATATTTGTGTGTGTATAATATGTGTGTGTGTATAATGTGTGTGTGTATAATATGTGTGTGTGTATAATGTTTGTGTGTGTGTATAATATGTGTGTGTCTGTGTATAATGTGTGTGTGTATAATATGTGTGTGTGTGTATAATATGTGTGTGTGTATAATGTGTGTGTGTGTATAATATGTGTGTGTGTATAATGTGTGTGTGTGTGTGTATAATATGTGTGTGTCTGTGTATAATGTGTGTGTGTATAATATGTGTGTGTGTGTATAATATGTGTGTGTGTATAATATGTGTGTGTCTGTGTATAATGTGTGTGTGTGTGTATAATATGTGTGTGTGTATATAATATGTGTGTGTGTGTATAATATGTGTGTGTCTGTGTATAATGTGTGTGTGTGTGTATAATATGTGTGTGTGTATATAATATGTGTGTGTGTGTATATAATATGTGTGTGTGTATATAATATGTGTGTGTGTGTATAATGTGTGTGTGTCTGTGTATAATGTGTGTGTGTGTGTATAATATGTGTGTGTGTATATAATATGTGTGTGTGTGTATAATATGTGTGTGTCTGTGTATAATGTGTGTGTGTATAATATGTGTGTGTATAATATGTGTGAGTGTATAATATGTATGTGTGTGTATAATATGTGTGTATAATATGTGTGAGTGTATAATATGTATGTGTGTGTATAATATGTGTGTGTCTGTGTATAATGTGTGTGTGTATAATATGTGTCTGTGTGTATAATATGTGTGTGTGTGTATAATATGTGTATGTCTGTGTATAATGTGTGTGTGTCTGTGTATAATGTGTGTGTGTATAATATGTGTGTGTGTATAATATGTGTGTGTCTGTGTATAATGTGTGTGTGTGTATAGTGTGTGTATGTATAATATGTGTGTGTCTGTGTATAATGTGTGTGTGTGTATAGTGTGTGTATGTATAATATGTGTGTGTGTGTGTATAATATGTGTGTGTATAATATGTGTGAGTGTTTAATATGTATGTGTGTGTATAATATGTGTGTATAATATGTGTGAGTGTATAATATGTGTGAGTGTTTAATATGTATGTGTGTGTATAATATGTGTGTGTCTGTGTATAATGTGTGTGTGTATAATATGTGTGTGTATAATATGTGTGTGTGTGTGTATAATATGTGTGTGTGTGTATAATGTGTGTGTGTGTATAATATGTGTGTGTGTGTATAATATGTGTGTGTCTGTGTATAATGTGTGTGTGTGTATAATGTGTGTGTGTGTATAATGTGTGTGTGTATAATATGTGTGTGTGTATATAATATGTGTGTGTGTGTATAATATGTGTGTGTCTGTGTATAATGTGTGTGTGTATAATATGTGTGTGTATAATATGTGTGTGTGTGTGTGTGTATAATATGTGTGTGTGTCTGTGTATAATGTGTGTGTGTATAATATGTGTGTGTATAATATGTGTGTGTGTGTGTGTATAATATGTGTGTGTCTGTGTATAATGTGTGTGTGTATAATATGTGTGTGTATAATATGTGTGTGTGTGTGTGTGTATAATATGTGTGTGTCTGTGTATAATGTGTGTGTGTGTGTATAATATGTGTGTGTCTGTGTATAATGTGTGTGTGTATAATATGTGTGTGTATAATATGTGTGTGTGTGTGTGTGTATAATATGTGTGTGTCTGTGTATAATGTGTGTGTGTATAATATGTGTGTGTGTGTATAATGTGTGTGTGTATAATATGTGTGTGTGTGTATAATGTGTGTGTGTGTATAATGTGTGTGTGTATAATATGTGTGTGTGTATATAATATGTGTGTGTGTGTATAATATGTGTGTGTATAATATGTGTGAGTGTATAATATGTATGTGTGTGTATAATATGTGTGTATAATATGTATGTGTGTGTATAATATGTGTGTATAATATGTGTGTATAATATGTGTGTGTATAATGTGTGTGTGTATAATATGTGTGTGTGTATATAATATGTGTGTGTGTGTATAATATGTGTGTATAATATGTGTGAGTGTATAATATGTATGTGTGTGTATAATATGTGTGTATAATATGTGTGTGTGTGTATAATGTGTGTGTGTGTGTGTATAATATGTGTGTGTGTGTATAATGTGTGTGTGTGTATAATATGCGTGTGTGTGTGTATAATATGTGTGTGTCTGTGTATAATGTGTGTGTGTATAATATGTGTGTGTGTATAATATGTGTGTGTCTGTGTATAATGTGTGTGTGTGTGTGTATAATATGTGTGTGTGTGTATAATGTGTGTGTGTGTATAATATGCGTGTGTGTGTGTATAATATGTGTGTGTCTGTGTATAATGTGTGTGTGTATAATATGTGTGTATGTATAATATGTGTGGGTCTGTGTATAATGTGTGTGTATAATATGTGTGTGTGTATAATGTGTGTGTGTATAGTGTGTGTGTGTGTGTATAATGTGTGTGTGTATAGTGTGTGTGTGTGTGTGTATAATGTGTGTGTGTCTGTGTATAATGTGTGTGTGTGTGTATAATGTGTGTGTGTATAATGTGTGTGTGTATAATGTGTGTGTGTATAGTGTGTGTGTGTGTGTGTGTGTGTATAATGTGTGTGTGTATAGTGTGTGTGTGTGTGTGTATAATGTGTGTGTGTATAGTGTGTGTGTGTGTATAATGTGTGTGTGTATAATGTGTGTGTGTGTATAATGTGTGTGTGTATAGTGTGTGTGTGTGTGTATAATGTGTGTGTGTATAGTGTGTGTGTGTGTGTGTGTATAATGTGTGTGTGTCTGTGTATAATGTGTGTGTGTGTGTATAATGTGTGTGTGTATAATGTGTGTGTGTATAATGTGTGTGTGTATAATGTGTGTGTGTATAGTGTGTGTGTGTGTGTGTGTATAATGTGTGTGTGTATAATGTGTGTGTGTATAATGTGTGTGTGTATAGTGTGTGTGTGTGTGTGTGTATAATGTGTGTGTGTATAATGTGTGTGTGTATAGTGTGTGTGTGTGTGTATAATGTGTGTGTGTATAATGTGTGTGCGTTTATAATGTGTGTGTGTATAATGTGTGTGTGTATAATGTGTGTGTGTGTGTGTGTATAATGTGTGTGTGTCTGTGTATAATGTGTGTGTGTATAATGTGTGTGTGTATAATGTGTGTGTGTCTGTGTATAATGTGTGTTTGTATAATGTGTGTGTGTGTGTATAATGTGTGTGTGTATAATGTGTGTGTGTATAATGTGTGTGTGCGTTTATAATGTGTGTGTGTATAATGTGTGTGTGTATAATGTGTGTGTGTGTGTGTGTATAATGTGTGTGTGTGTGTGTATAATGTGTGTGTGTATAATGTGTGTGTGTATAATGTGTGTGTGTCTGTGTATAATGTGTGTGTGTATAATGTGTGTGTGTGTGTATAATGTGTGTGTGTATAATGTGTGTGTGTATAGTGTGTGTGTGTGTGTGTGTGTATAATGTGTGTGTGTATAGTGTGTGTGTGTGTGTATAATGTGTGTGTGTATAATGTGTGTGTGTATAATGTGTGTGTGTATAGTGTGTGTGTGTGTGTGTATAATGTGTGTGTGTATAATGTGTGTGTGTATAGTGTGTGTGTGTGTGTATAATGTGTGTGTGTATAATGTGTGTGCGTTTATAATGTGTGTGTGTATAATGTGTGTGTGTGTATAATGTGTGTGTGTATAATGTGTGTGTGTGTGTATAATGTGTGTGTGTATAATGTGTGTGCGTTTATAATGTGTGTGCGTTTATAATGTGTGTGTGTGTGTGTTTAATATGTGTGTGTGTGTATACACAATTAATAGTAATTAATAGTAATTAATAATATTAATAATAATAATAATAACAGATAGAAAAATGAAAGTGTGTGTAGGTTGGCAGTGATCGTGTCCCTTTAAGGAATGTGACTCTATGTAAAACAGGTGACAGCCCCCTCTAGTGGACACCTTAGTCTCTGCACACACCTGTAGCTGTCGTCATGTATGGTTGTCCAGCTGGAGTCCTCCACGTACCGTCGTGCCGCCCAGCCCTACAGCCGGCTATGTGGACCAAGCCCTGGCTAGGTCATGCAGGGGCCTGGCAGCCCCATCACAGGGCCTGGTTGGGCTTAGGGTGACCCCCACAGGGCACCCGGTGGACGCGGTGCCAACACCCTCTCCAAGTCTAAGCAGAGGAGACTGGCGTCACATATGCAGCGTGCCGGTGATGCTGTGTAGTTACGAACATTTACACGCTGAGTACGTGCCTGGCGTGGTCCGAACGCCCATCATTAGTTTTCATTTAAACAGAAGCTCAACATATGTGTGACCCAGGGTCTAAGGCAACGCGGGTTAGAAAATAGCCCTTTAGCCCCGTTCAGGGACCCATGAGCCGACCGCAAAGGGGAGGAGCCTAAGGCTCCCTCTAGAAGTGGTGCAGTGTTCCACGGCCAGGATAAAAACCACATCTCTCCTCCCGGTTCGACTGTCCGACCCGTCTCCCCACCTCCCAGGACCTTCTACATGTAGTTTCTCACTGATGTGTGTGTGTGTGTGTGTGTGTGTGTGTGTGTGTGTGTGTGTGTGTGTGGTGTGCAGGTGGCCGTCTGTAGTGTGAGACCCATCCTTCATGGACTCGTCACCATGAGCAACGGGGAGATGGTTTCCACGGAGACAGGTCAGTCCTACTCACCTGCCTGCCACCTCTAGCTGCGTTTCCATGGAAACGTACAGGCGTTACACAGGTGTTGAGAACCCAGTCTGGTTTAGTACCCTTGAGCAAGGCCTAACAGGCGGTGGTGAACGCTGTGACTGTGAACCCCGGTGAGGTCTCCTGTGCGGTTGTCCACGCTGCCCTCTCAAACATGGCGTCTGCTGCTGAGGAGCCAGTGCAGATGTAAACCAGGTGTGCTGAAGCAGACACGGACATGCTGGAGACCGGTCCATAACAAGCCAGTACAGCAAGCCATTTTAACATTTAAAGCTGCAACAGCAAAACAGCAGAACAAGCTTTTAAACACAAACACGTCACCGAACTTTAACCCCATTTCCAAACCTGTTCCCGTAGCAACGCCACACAACCCACGTTAGGACCCCTTTCATTCTGGCTTACAGCTAAATGAGATCATGCCAACATAATGGCACTAAAAACAACTCAAGTACATTTTAGCATTTTATACCGAGTTTGTAAAAGCGTCAGCCACACACGTGTCTCAGGAAGGTCATGTGACTCTGTCTTGGTGTGCTACAGACGAGTAGCACAGATGCAGCATTATCCCAGTGGAGCCAGGGCTAGCCCTCAGTAGGGTCAGGGCTAACCCTCAGTAGGGTTAGGGCTAACCCTCAGTGGGGTTAGGGCTAACCCTCAGTGGGGTCAGGGCTAGCCCTCAGTAGGGTCAGGGCTAACCCTCAGTGGGGTCAGGGCTAACCCTCAGTAGGGTCAGGGCTAACCCTCAGTGGGGTCAGGGCTAACCCTCAGTAGGGTCAGGGCTAACCCTCAGTAGGGTCAGGGCTAGCCCTCAGTGGGGTCAGGGCTAACCCTCAGTAGGGTCAGGGCTAACCCTCAGTGGGGTCAGGGCTAACCCTCAGTGGGGTCAGGGCTAGCCCTCAGTGGGGTCAGGGCTAACCCTCAGTGGGGTCAGGGCTAACCCTCAGTGGGGTCAGGGCTAGCCCTCAGTGGGGTCAGGGCTAACCCTCAGTAGGGTCAGGGCTAACCCTCAGTAGGGTCAGGGCTAACCCTCAGTGGGGTCAGGGCTAGCCCTCAGTGGGGTCAGGGCTAGCCCTCAGTAGGGTCAGGGCTAACCCTCAGTGGGGTCAGGGCTAACCCTCAGTGGGGTCAGGGCTAACCCTCAGTGGGGTTAGGGCTAACCCTCAGTGGGGTCAGGGCTAGCCCTCAGTAGGGTCAGGGCTAACCCTCAGTGGGGTCAGGGCTAACCCTCAGTAGGGTCAGGGCTAACCCTCAGTAGGGTCAGGGCTAGCCCTCAGTAGGGTCAGGGCTAGCCCTCAGTGGGGTCAGGGCTAACCCTCAGTAGGGTCAGGGCTAACCCTCAGTGGGGTCAGGGCTAGCCCTCAGTAGGGTCAGGGCTAACCCTCAGTGGGGTCAGGGCTAGCCCTCAGTGGGGTCAGGGCTAACCCTCAGTGGGGTCAGGGCTAACCCTCAGTAGGGTCAGGGCTAACCCTCAGTAGGGTCAGGGCTAACCCTCAGTGGGGTCAGGGCTAGCCCTCAGTAGGGTCAGGGCTAACCCTCAGTAGGGTCAGGGCTAACCCTCAGTGGGGTCAGGGCTAACCCTCAGTGGGGTCAGGGCTAACCCTCAGTGGGGTCAGGGCTAACCCTCAGTGGGGTCAGGGCTAGCCCTCAGTAGGGTCAGGGCTAACCCTCAGTGGGGTCAGGGCTAACCCTCAGTAGGGTCAGGGCTAACCCTCAGTAGGGTCAGGGCTAGCCCTCAGTGGGGTCAGGGCTAACCCTCAGTAGGGTCAGGGCTAACCCTCAGTGGGGTCAGGGCTAACCCTCAGTGGGGTCAGGGCTAGCCCTCAGTGGGGTCAGGGCTAACCCTCAGTGGGGTCAGGGCTAACCCTCAGTGGGGTCAGGGCTAGCCCTCAGTGGGGTCAGGGCTAACCCTCAGTAGGGTCAGGGCTAACCCTCAGTAGGGTCAGGGCTAACCCTCAGTAGGGTCAGGGCTAACCCTCAGTAGGGTCAGACTGTAATACTAATGAAACCATGACTTACTAGAGGCTGAACAGGCTAACTAAACATGTATATGTTTACCTGGTAACTGGGAGCACAAACCCAGCTGACTTCTACCCAACAGCAGACTTGTGACTGAATGACCCTGACCCTGACCCAGGCCCGGCTGGGTCAGGGTCAGGGTCAGGGTTGAACCAGTGGCAGATGTAGTTTAATCACTCATGTTGTGGTTAATAAAACCCAGATGTTCTGGTTCTTTTGATCTTTCTGACCTGTGTGTGTGTGTGTGTGTGTGCGTGCGTGTGCGTGTGTGTGTGTGTGTGTGTGTGTGTGTGTGAGCGTGCGTGCGTGCGTGCGTGCGTGTGTGCGTGCGTGCGTGCGTGCGTGCGTGTGTGTGTGCGTGCGTGCGTGCGTGCGTGTGTGCGTGCGTGTGTGCGTGCGTGCGTGTGTGTGTGTGTGTGTGTGTGTGTGTGTAGAGAATAAAGGACAGAGGAAAGTGTTTCTCCCCAACAAGCTGCTGGAGTGTCTCCCTCATTCCTCCTGTCTACCTAACGAGCGTCTCAGGTGGAACACTAACGAGGTACACCCCCCCCCCACACACACACACACACACAGAGTGTGAGTAAAGGAGTAGCTGGTAGGGAGCATCAGTGCTCACAGGCTGTTCTAGTCGGGCCCTCTCTCCAGCTGGGAGCCAGCAGCTCCGAGTTAACGGGGTTGTTGAGATTCCAGGTGTTCCAGCTCTGGGACAAGGCCTTCCAGATGTTTGCATGTGGGTTTTAAGAAGCTTCCACGTGTGAGGAGATGCAGGAGATGTGCTGTGCGTTAGTGGTGCCACTTCACTGGTGTTTGGGCCAGGACCTGTAGGGCTTGTTGTAGACTCAGGGCAGCTTTTACAGCAGACTGGCTTACAGCAGGCAGGTGAGACAGGATCATGGCTTTCACAGGTGAACGTGGCCTTCTCACACAGAAGCACATGGGTTGGTCCTCATGGTTCTGATGTGGTACAGAGAAGCTCAGCTGGAGCTTCTGAGGGGTGGAGCCTCCTCAGTAACGGTGTGTTTGCTCTGCAGGAGATCACCTCCTACCTGATATCTTTTGAGAGACATGATGAGTGGCTCTCCTGCACCTTGAAGACCAGGTACACTCCCGTATGTGCCTGTCAGACAGGACTGAGGGCTCAGCTCTCCCTTCTAATGAAAAACGTGTGTGTGTGTGTGCGCCAGGCCCAAGAACGGCAGTGTCATCCTGTACAACAGAAAGAAGGTGAAGTACAGGAAGGACGGCTACTGCTGGAAGAAAAGGAAGGATGGAAAAACCACAAGAGAGGACCACATGAAGCTGAAGGTCCAGGGCATGGAGGTATGTCAGCCCCTCACATGAAGCTGTGTCCTCCATCTGAAGCCGGGCGGACACTGTGTGACTTGTTCACTCGCAGCACTCAGCTTCAGCTCAGACTGTACGACGTCCTCGCAGGGCAGATCTCACGAGTCGTGCGCTCACACTGCACGACCCAGTTCTCGGGTGTGACCTTACTGCTCACGCTGCACGTCTGGTAGCAACACGTCGGCCCTAAAATGTGCTAAAAATAGCAGTTTTTACACGCCAGACTTTTCTGTTTTGCCTGTTGTCCTGCGGGAGTGCTGCAGGAGGACACACGGGGATTTATGGGGGTTGGATGAGGAAAACCAAATAAAGGAAGTAAATCTGAGTTTTGTGATCAGTTTAATTAGACATGAACACGACAAACACGCTTTCTTTGTGAGTAAATAAACGTGTAGAAACAAAAACGAACAGCGTGTGTTATTAGGGAAATAGCGGCGAGCGGTGTTGGTGCAGGATTGTGCATGCGCCGTGAGCGGTTCTGGTACTTTTTGGGTCGCAGCTGCTCGCAGCGCCGCTTCAACAGTGCGATACCCTCACGAGGGACGAGCGAAATATCTAACACGCCAGAAGTCCGTGCGAGCTCACGACTGCTCATCGGCAGCTGGTCACGTGGTGTTGATCACCTCTCGTGACCCCTGTACACTACACGATGCTCGGCGCTAAACTCACCCCGATCTCGTGGATCCTCGCACGAGTGGAACATCGGCTCAAAAAGGTGAAAAAGTCGCACCGTGTACGCCCGGCTTTAGTGTTCAGTGTAGCTTCTGAGTCCAGGTGGTCTGGATGGGTCTGATAGTGGTGAATCACCTCCAGCCCTCAGTGCCGTCTGTCAGGACTGGGCTGAGTCAGTCTGACTCCTAGAGAGCCCTTCTGGAGTAAGACATGCCTGCAGACCATGCTCAGGGCTCAGATGTGTGGCTTCTGTTGGACCCTGATGGTGTGCTGCTGATCCATCATGTCTTCTTTCAGTGCCTCTACGGTTGCTACGTCCATTCCTCCATTGTGCCAACATTCCACAGACGATGCTACTGGCTGCTGCAGGTCGGTGTCTCACACACACGCACGCACGCACACACACGCACACACACACACACACACACACACACACACACACACACACACTCTTTAATCGAGACCGTGGGACAAGTGGTCTTCCGGGCCGGTTACTATGGCTGTAGTACGGAGATCCAACCCAGTTGATGTTTAAAAACTAATAACATAATCATAAATGAGTGCTAAAGCCGCAGGTAGCAACGCAGAGCTGCTGAAGCCGTGTCTCAGGCTCAGGCCTTCAGTAGGCTGGTGGCCGTGAGCTGTGTTGCTAGGAGACTCTGACATGAAGCACACAGCTTCCTCCTGTCTCACTGAGACAGCGGTCTGTCCTGGTGCTGGAGCGCTGGTTCTCAGTCAGAGATCAGGACTGTACATGCTAGCTTGTAGCCCTGGTGCTAACAGCCACTTCACTTCCCAAACACCGCTGTGTGAGTCGTCTCTATGCTGTAATGAACCCATGTGTTTTATCATAACAGCGATTTACACAGGAAAACCACGGAGGTTAACACGGCTGTCCATCCCGCTAATAAACCACCTAATGCTCCCCGGTGCTGCCGCAGCTCTGCACCAGGCTACCGCCGTAGTTGTACGGAGGAGGCTGAAGTTCCTGGGTTGTTGGCTGGTCAGGAGGAACAACCACCGGCTGACCTGGGATGGAAATGTGTGGGGTGCTGTATAATTCTGGCAGTGTTGCTGATTTACTTTCGTTTTACTCAGCTTGACTTGAATCCTGACAAGTTAATCTCACGCCCAGTGGCTACGGCTAACAAACAAGCTGCGGCCATTGCTGTTTTTTGCCACTGGTCCTGTGGGATGACCTCTTGACCTTTTTGGCGCCAGCAGTCCATCTCCTCAAATGTCCGGGCAGCACACGCTACTTTTATGTTCCTGCAACGTTTTGCGGCTGTTTTCTGGCATTTATTCATAACTTTTTATGAACGTTTGAATCGGCACGTCACATGGTGATGCTAATGGTTAGCGAATAGTTAGTGTTTTTTTTTGTGTTGTCCATGGGGTGACTTCACGTGAGGCGTACAGTATACGCTGTCGTTACCTTTTGTTGTACGTTAACAAAGCATACTTGTGGGAAGTTTTTCACGTGTTTTTGCCCTGTTGGCATTCCATATACCTCCGCTAGCTTTGAGGTTAGCATGGTAAGTGTTTCCTCAAAACTACAGTGTGTAGCAGTGAAACTGGTCACTGAAACACCTCCCCACTGCCAACAATCTAGACGCCGATACAGCGCTGTAAAAAACATTCCTATCATAGCATAAATAAACACAGATTTTAGTACGGACCCGTAGTTCTCACAGGCATAGTAGGTTCTCGTAGAGCTGCAGCCAGCGTGGTTCCTGTTCAGTCTGGGGTTCTGAGACAACACCTCTGCCATGTTCTGAGTGGGTTTATAATGAAGTTTCTCCCTGTGGCAGAATCCAGACATCGTTCTGGTCCACTACCTGAATGTACCATCACTGGAGGATTCTGGGAAATGCAGTCCACTTTTATGTACTGTGTCCGACCGCCATGACAGCGCCAGGTGGAACCAAGATGACCTGCTGAGCCAGCTGAAGCCCATGTGTAGGTTCCTGAGCAGTGCATGCTGTTTCTAATGTACTCGCTGGTCCATGCGTGTTCAGCAGTCTGAGCGTGTTCAGCAGTCTGAGCGTGTTCAGCGGTCTGAGCGTGTTCAGCAGTCTGAGCGTGTTCAGCAGTCTGAGCGCCAGTCTGAGCGTGTTCAGCAGTCTGAGCGTGTTCAGCAGTCTGAGCGTGTTCAGCGGTCTGAGCGTGTTCAGCAGTCTGAGCGTGTTCAGCAGTCTGAGCATGTTCAGCGGTCTGAGCGCCAGTCTAAGCGTGTTCAGCGGTCTGAGCGTGTTCAGCAGTCTGAGCGTGTTCAGCAGTCTGAGCTTGTTCAGCGGTCTGAGCGCCAGTCTAAGCGTGTTCAGCGGTCTGAGCGTGTTCAGCAGTCTGAGCATGTTCAGCGGTCTGAGCGTGTTCAGCGGTCTGAGCGCCAGTCTGAGCGTGTTCAGCGGTCTGAGCGTGTTCAGCAGTCTGAGCGTGTTCAGCGGTCTGAGCGCCAGTCTGAGCATGTTCAGCAGTCTGAGCGTGTTCAGCAGTCTGAACGTGTTCAGTGGTCTGAGCGTGTTCAGCGGTCTGAGCGCCAGTCTGAGCGTGTTCAGCGGTCTGAGCGTGTTCAGCAGTCTGAACGTGTTCAGCAGTCTGAGCATGTTCAGTGGTCTGAGCGTGTTCAGCGGTCTGAGCGCCAGTCTGAGCGTGTTCAGCGGTCTGAGCGTGTTCAGCAGTCTGAGCGTGTTCAGCGGTCTGAGCGCCAGTCTGAGCATGTTCAGCAGTTTGAGCGCCAGTCTGAGCATGTTCAGCAGTCTGAGCGTGTTCAGCAGTCTGAACGTGTTCAGCGGTCTGAGCGTGTTCAGCGGTCTGAGCGCCAGTCTGAGTGTGTTCAGCGGTCTGAGCGTGTTCAGCAGTCTGAACGTGTTCAGCGGTCTGAGCGTGTTCAGCGGTCTGAGCGCCAGTCTGAGCGTGTTCAGCGGTCTGAGCGTGTTCAGCAGTCTGAACGTGTTCAGCAGTCTGAGCGTGTTCAGCGGTCTGAACGTGTTCAGCAGTCTGAGCATGTTCAGTGGTCTGAGCGTGTTCAGCGGTCTGAGCGCCAGTCTGAGCGTGTTCAGCGGTCTGAGCGTGTTCAGCAGTCTGAGCGTGTTCAGCGGTCTGAGCGCCAGTCTGAGCATGTTCAGCAGTTTGAGCGCCAGTCTGAGCATGTTCAGCAGTCTGAGCGTGTTCAGCAGTCTGAACGTGTTCAGCGGTCTGAGCGTGTTCAGCGGTCTGAGCGCCAGTCTGAGCGTGTTCAGCGGTCTGAGCGTGTTCAGCAGTCTGAACGTGTTCAGCGGTCTGAGCGTGTTCAGCGGTCTGAGCGCCAGTCTGAGCGTGTTCAGCGGTCTGAGCGTGTTCAGCAGTCTGAACGTGTTCAGCAGTCTGAGCATGTTCAGCGGTCTGAGCGCCAGTCTGAGCGTGTTCAGCGGTCTGAGCGTGTTCAGCAGTCTGAGCGTGTTCAGCGGTCTGAGCGCCAGTCTGAGCATGTTCAGCAGTTTGAGCGCCAGTCTGAGCGTGTTCAGCAGTCTGAGCATGTTCAGCGGTTTGAGCGCCAGTCTGAGCGTGTTCAACGGTCTGAGCGTGTTCAGCAGTCTGAGCATGTTCAGCAGTTTGAGCGCCAGTCTGAGCGTGTTCAGCAGTCTGAGCGTGTTCAGCGGTCTGAGCGCCAGTCTGAGCGTGTTCAGCGGTCTGAGCGCCAGTCTGAGCGTGTTCAGCGGTCTGAGCGCCAGTCTGAGCGTGTTCAGCGGTCTGAGCGCCAGTCTGAGTGTGTTCAGCGGTCTGAGCACCAGTCTGAGCATGTTCAGCAGTTTGAGCGCCAGTCTGAGCATGTTCAGCAGTTTGAGCGTGTTCAGCAGTCTGAGCGTGTTCAGCTGTCTGAGCGTGTTCAGCAGTCTGAGCGTGTTCAGCGGTCTGAGTGCCAGTCTGAGCATGTTCAGCAGTTTGAGCGCCAGTCTGAGCGTGTTCAGCGGTCTGAGCGTGTTCAGCGGTCTGAGTGCCAGTCTGAGCATGTTCAGCAGTTTGAGCGCCAGTCTGAGCGTGTTCAGCGGTCTGATTGTGTTCAGCAGTCTGAGCGTGTTCAGCGGTCTGAGTGTGTTCAGCGGTCTGAGCGTGTTCAGCAGTCTGAGCGTGTTCAGCGGTCTGAGCGCCAGTCTGAGCATGTTCAGCAGTTTGAGCGCCAGTCTGAGCGTGTTCAGCGGTCTGAGCGTGTTCAGCAGTCTGAGCATGTTCAGCGGTCTGAGCATGTTCAGCGGTCTGAGCGTGTTCAGCAGTCTGAGCGTGTTCAGCGGTCTGAGCGCCAGTCTGAGCGTGTTCAGCGGTCTGAGTGCCAGTCTGAGCATGTTCAGCAGTTTGAGCGCCAGTCTGAGCGTGTTCAGCGGTCTGAGTGCCAGTCTGAGCATGTTCAGCAGTTTGAGCGCCAGTCTGAGCGTGTTCAGCGGTCTGATTGTGTTCAGCAGTCTGAGCGTGTTCAGCGGTCTGAGCGTGTTCAGCCGTCTGAGCGTGTTCAGCGGTCTGAGTGTGTTCAGCGGTCTGAGCGTGTTCAGCAGTCTGAGCGTGTTCAGCGGTCTGAGCGCCAGTCTGAGCATGTTCAGCAGTTTGAGCGCCAGTCTGAGCGTGTTCAGCGGTCTGAGCGTGTTCAGCAGTCTGAGCATGTTCAGCGGTCTGAGCGTGTTCAGCGGTCTGAGCGTGTTCAGCAGTCTGAGCGTGTTCAGCGGTCTGAGCGCCAGTCTGAGCGTGTTCAGCGGTCTGAGCGCCAGTCTGAGCGTGTTCAGCGGTCTGAGCGCCAGTCTGAGCGTGTTCAGCGGTCTGAGCGCCAGTCTGAGCGTGTTCAGCGGTCTGAGCACCAGTCTGAACATGTTCAGCAGTTTGAGCGCCAGTCTGAGCGTGTTCAGCGGTCTGAGCGTGTTCAGCGGTCTGAGCGCCAGTCTGAGCATGTTCAGCGGTCTTAACACGTTCGCCAGCCTGAGCGTGCTCGCCTGTCTTAGCGTGTTCAGCGGTCTTAACACGTTCGCCAGCCTGAGCGTGCTCGCCTGTCTTAGCGTGTTCAGCGGTCTTAACACGTTCGCCAGCCTGAGCGTGCTCGCCTGTCTTAGCGTGTTCGCCGGTCTTAACGTGTTCGCCGGTCCAAGCATGTTTGCCGGTCTTAACGTGTTCGTCGGTCCAAGCATGTTCGCCGGTCTTAGCGTGTTCGCCGGTCCGAGCGTGTTCGCCGGTCTTAGCGTGTTCGCCGGTCCGAGCGTGTTCCCTGGTCTTAGCGTGTTCGCCGGTCCGAGCTTGTTCACTGGTCTTAGCATTTTTGCCGGTCCGAGCGTGTTCGCCGGTCTAAGAGTGTTCACCGGTCCGAGCATGTTCGCCGGTCTTAGCGTGTTTGCCGGTCCGAGCATGTTCGCCTGTTTTAGCATGTTTGCCGGTCCGAGCGTGTTTGCCGGTCCGAGCGTGTTCGCCGGTCTAAGCGTGTTCACCGGTCCAAGCATGTTCGCCTGTCTTAGCATGTTTGCCGGTCTTAGCATGTTTGCCGGTCCGAGCATGTTCGCCTGTCTTAGCATGTTCGCCGGTCTTAGCGTGTTCGCCGGTCTTAGCATGTTCGCCTGTCTTAGCATGTTCGCCGGTCTTAGCGTGTTCGCCGGTCTTAGCGTGTTCGCCGGTCCGAGCGCGTTCGCCGGTCTTAGCATGTTTGCCGGTCCGAGCATGTTCGCCTGTCTTAGCATGTTCGCCGGTCTTAGCGTGTTCGCCGGTCTTAGCGTGTTCGCCGGTCTTAGCGTGTTCGCCGGTCTTAGCGTGTTCGCCGGTCCGAGCGTGCTGTTTCTAACGTCTCCTTGCTTTAGTCCACAGTGTCAAGTGCTCTCTGGGTTCTGGAGACTTCAGCATCGAGGAGTTGGTTCAGCACCTGCTGGATCGACAGAGAACCAAACCTCAGCCCCGCACACACACCTGTCTCTGTAACACCAACCAGGGTAAGACGGGAGTATGACATCACAGTGACATCACAGCTGCTGGTCTCTGACCCCACCAGGTTCTGTCTCCGTCCTCAGTGTCCTCTGGAGCAAACATTCCTCACCGCTGCAACAGCACCAAGCACCGGATCATCTCCCCCAAGCTCCCGCCATCCTGTGGCAGGCTCGCCCCCTCCCCCCTCTCTTCTGAGCTGGGGGAGGCAGGCCAGGGGGCGGGGGAGCCCAAACTGCCTCACCTGCAGGCTCAGAGCAGCCCCGTCTCATCCCCCAGTCCCTCGTCCACGTAAGTCCCCCTCACCAGACCAGAACCCGGCCTGGTTGGGTGTAGCTTAACAGGGTCAGACTGACCCTGGTACCAGAACCAGAGAACCCAGTCTGACCCGCTCTTTCTCCACAGCTCCGCCTCGTCCCCCACCATCAGCATGGGTAACCATGGTAACGGCTTCTACAGCGACCACCACAGTAGCATGGCTGCGGTGGCTCTGCCTCAGAACGCTGTCATCGTCATGGCAACGGCCACTGCCCTCCCAGGAGGAGGAGGGGGGCAGGTGTGCGGGGTCAGGGCTGAGGAGGCGGGGCAGAGGACGAGCTTTGGTCCACTGCTGCTTTCCCCCGCCCTCACTCCTGTTGGAAAGCCTGCCTCCCCCTCCCCTCCAGCCTCCTCACCCGCCCCCCCATCCCTTCCCTCGCCCGCTGTGCAAACCACCCTCTCCCTCACCCTCCTTCCTTCGCCTGTCATCAGTGGCCTCCTCCTCACCCCATCCTCCTCCAACACCTCCCCTCCTACAGCAGCCTCCCTTTGCTCTCCCTCCTCCTCCCTTTCATCATCCTCACTCCCCCCGTTCATCACCCCAGCCTTTGACCCGGACTCCTTCCTTAACTCTCCCACACAGGGGCAGACTTACGGTGGCCCTCTCCCCAGCTCCTCCCCTATTAAGGTCAGCACCACCACCCCCTTTTCTCACCCCACCCTCTCACTTTCCCTCTCTCCCACCACATCTACTCCTCCATCCTCTGTGTCTCCCCCTTCTTCCCTCTCCTCTCTCTCCACCTCCCCTTCCTCCTCTGTCTCCCCTCCTTCGTCTTCCCTCCCGCCCTCCCTTGCCCTTACCCTCTCTCCCACCTCCTCTGTGGCCCCGCCCATTCTCCCCCTCTGCCTCGAGCTGGGTGAGGGGGTGAGGGAGGAGGCTGGGGTTGATGACGAGGAGGTGAAGGATCAGTCTGAGGATGAAGGTAGAGCTCCGCCCACCAAGCTGGCACTGCTGCAGGTGAGTGCCCCCCCCCCACAGCTACTTCCTCTGACCGTGTCCCTCCTCTCATGTCTGCTCTGTGTGATTCAGACAAACCACACCCCCTCCAGCTCATCTCCACGGCGACAGACGGATTCTAGCTCCGCCTCCCTGCTCTTGGTTTGTCAAGACACACTGAGCCCGACCCCTCCGTCCACCAATCAGAAGGAGGGACAGCCTGATGGGCAGCAGATACTGGTCCTCGCTCAAACCAATCACATGTCTACATCTGAAGCTCCGCCCCCAGCTGGGATATCCCATCAGCCCCTAGACCTGCAGCTGTTGTCAGTTCCAGCTAATTCCAAGGATGATGTGGTGTCCGTCACCCCCTCTCCTCCTACAGCTGTTGCCATGGATACCACTTCCCTAACAACGGCCCCAGTCCAGGTGAAGGAGGAGAGGAGGCGGAGCCACAACTCAGATGATGCATGCATGGACACACACTCAGCTGAGGAGGCGGAGCCTGCTGAGCGTGGAGGGGAGGAGCTTGATATCTCGTTCGACAGCCAGTTTCCTGACCTCATCTCTGACCTCATCACCGAGGAGCCAAGTCCCGCCGCCGCTCCGCCTCCAGTAGCGAGCCCGGCCGTGTTCCCAACGGGGGTTCGATACGTGGTGCCTCCACAGCCCTCACCCTCCTCCTCCTTCCTCCCTTTCCCTCACCCTCTGCCCACCTCGTCCTCAACACGCCTCGCCTCCATCACGGACTTCTCTCCAGAGTGGTCGTACCCAGAGGTAAGCAGCTCTGTCGTAGATGGGAGAAAGAGGGCAGGGTGTGTGTGTAGTGGTGAAAACCAAAGGCTCCATTCATACTTATAAATGACTGAACGACTGAAAACAGGTGAGGCACAAACAGCAGCATGAGAGGGAGCAGGTGAGGAAGACGAGGAGGTCACATCAAAGCCAGCCTGGGTGAGGGAGACAGAGCAGAACGCTCAGACTGATGAGGTCATGGTCACGTGTCGGCTGAACAAAGGGTCAAACCAAGCCAAACGTAGTAAAACAGTGGTCCACAGATAACTCACTAAGCGCTTGACATTAAAGCAGAATGACGTACGTAGGACCGGACGGGCGGTAAAACCAGGTGAGCAAGTTTTATAAACACTCAGAGGAGAGAGAGGACGAGCGTTCCACGGCGCTTTCGCCGGGCTTCAGGGGCCGCCAGGAGCATGTGACCTTTTGATCTCAGGCAACATTCAGGAGTGTAGGTCTGCACCAAGTCGGTTATATATGAGGGAGCCGGACCATGCATGGCGTTAAAAGTTAAAGACAGGATTTTAATAAGGTCACAGGAAGCCAGTGGGGCGCGGCCAGGACAGGAGGCGGGTGGGAAAATGTTTATGAAGTCCTGACGATGGTCTGCTGCAGGGTTTTTGCTGCTTGAGGTTTAGACCAGCTGTAAGACTGTTGCAGCAGTCCAACAAAAGCAGAGAACCACACACTGGTGAAACGACATCTCCACGTGTGACCCCTCCCCCTGGAGAGGAGCGGTGAGCTGCAGCTGTGGCTGGGCTCGGGAACCCTTTGTTGGGTTAACCCCAATCCAACCCCTTAAAGCCGAGTGTCAAGCAGGGAGGCGTTGGGTCCCATTGTCCGACCGGGACTTGAACCCTGACCTGCGGATACTCTACCACTAGGCCACTGAGAAGCACGACTGACCATTTCCAGATGTCTTTAGTGCCGTTCAAACGAAACAGCAGAGTCCTGTGTGACACCTAGGTGTGTACGAATGCACAGAAGAGGACAGGAAACCTAGGCGCTGCCTCATACCAGACATTCGCTACGAGAACCTCTGCTGCGTCTTCATTTTAACTCGTGGACATCCACGGACTCACCCATCTGACTCACCACGGGGAAGGCTGTTGTTGGTTTAGTCCTGGAAACAGCAGAGAAGGTCTCAGCTAGTAGAAGCTAACCATTAGCATTAGCAGCTCCGCCACACAGCAGAACTCCTCCAGGCTTGTGCTATTAAAGCACCAAACAGCCGGGGACGACGTCCACCAGTGAGCGATGACTATGGGCCTTTAACTTTGTTGGTGGAGATCAAACATCAACGTTGCAGAGCAGACAGAGTCAGTGGTAGATTTGTGTCACTGCTAGCCAATCAGAGGAGAGATGTCCACATACCAGGAAGTAAGACCAGAGATCCTACTGTCTGAAGCTCTCTTGATGTTGCAGACTTTTACCTGCTGAGGCTTTTATGCTTCCTGAGTTCTGCCTGCGAGGCATTCATTCACACTGGAGACCCCTGCAAATGTGTTGATTAAACACGTCATGCACTCCTTTAGAGGTTGTCACAGTCTGCGCTGACCTGATTTCCAAAGGTAAACAGCGTAGCCCACAGGTCCCGTCACCTCCAGGTTTTACTTCCTGTCAGGGACTGAACTGTGTGTTAAATGAGCCACAGGAAAATCAGGGTGTTATTCACCCAGTTTAACAACAACGACTAGATGGGGCCCCTAAAAGAGGTCAGCGTAGCTAGAAAGCTGTACAGCAGCATAACCGCAGCAAACAAAGCACCTGACCTTCCAGCAGGAAACACGGGCTGGCTGCTCAGTGCATTAAAACGAGAGGGACAGCACCACAAATACAACATTAAACACTAAAACAGTATTATGTCTGGTCATTAGGGTTTCATTCACTTCAAATTAAATAGACGGTTAGTGAACCAACTTTAAGAATGGAAAAGGCCTTTCAGGAAGTGCCGGCTCTGGCTCCTCCCTCTGCCTCATCACCTCGTTGTCCCCAGGGAAATTTACTGGCAACTCAAGACAAACACACTGAACATTACACAACAGAAACTGTGGTTAAACAAGGTCTACTGAATGTGACCCAACTTAATAAAGCTAAACAGAAATGTTTTTATATGTTCATATCTGTAACCAAAAGTTAACGTAAATAAATGTAGTGACATGATGTAAATCACTCCTCTTTCCCCTGTGTGGCAGATCCTGCCATCACAGTTCATCTCGTAGAAGCCCAGAAGAAGCTGGAGCTTTGGTAGGGGTGCCTAGAGCTCCGTGAGAGGAGCCGTAAGATCTTAAACGTGACACAATAGGAGACTTTAGGACAGGTGTAGGTGTTCTCTGAGCTTAGGGCCTGTCGGTAGACGAGCAGCTGAAAGACCTGCTCCCTCTAGATGGAGCTACAGTGTTCCGGTCTGCTGGTTACTGTAGGTAGAAACCCAGGGCAGGCGGGTGTTTTCAGCTCGACACGTTAACTAGAAGTTCATTACCTAACCTGTGAGCTGACCTCTGCTGGTTCCTCTCCAGGGGGGGGTGAAGGTTCTGATCACCGGCCCGTGGAGCGAGCCTTCAGCTCAATACTCATGTGTGTTTGACCAGAATGTTGTCCCCGCATCTCTGATCCAGCCTGGAGTCCTACGCTGCTACTGTCCAGGTAGGTGCTCCTTAGTTCTGAGCCGGTTCTACCGGGTTCCTAACATCAGGTGGATCGTAACCCTCATCTCACTGGGTCTGACCCAAACCACTGATGGACTCTGTTTCAGCCCACGAGGCCGGTCTGGTGTGTCTGCAGGTTCTGGAGTCCAGAGGTTCAGTTTCCTCATCGGTTCTGTTTGAGTACAGAGCGAGGAACGCCAGCTCTCTGCCCAGCTCTCAGCTCGACTGGCTCTCATTGGATGGTCAGTCACTCCTGTTCCTGTGCCTGAGCCAATCACAGCCCAGCTCTCATTTTTTATTTAGTTATGTATAGACTACCTTCCTGTCACCAGCCAAGGTGCTGAACACAGAACCGTTAGCTCATACAACAACAACATAGGATGCATTGAGTCAAACACGCTGTTTTAAACGCGAGACAAAAACCAAGACTTACTTGAAAACAACATTAAACGACCACTGACAACCAACAAAACATGCCACTATGAGACCTTAAGAGCAGTTCTAATGCACCGTTACTCCAAAGGCAGCTAGATGGCTTAATGTCACTAGGGAGGCAGTTCCATGGGTTTGGAGGCCACCACGGGAAAAGCATGATCCTCACCAGTTTTGAGCTTGGCTCTGGGCAACACCAGTGAATCACCAGCAGTTCACCACCAGTAGATCATTACAAGTAGATCACCAGCAGATCACCACCAGTAGATCAACAGTAGTTCACCACCAGCAGTTCACCACCAGTAGATCATTACCAGCAGATCACCACCAGTAGATCAACAGTAGTTCACCACCAGCAGTTCACCACCAGTAGATCATTACCAGCAGATCACCACCAGCAGATCACCACCAGTAGATCACCACCAGTAGATCATTACCAGCAGATCACCACCAGTAGATCATTACAAGTAGATCACCAGCAGATCACCACCAGTAGATCAACAGTAGTTCACCACCAGCAGTTCACCACCAGTAGATCATTACCAGCAGATCACCACCAGCAGTAGATCACCAGCAGTTCACCACCAGTAGATCACCAGCAGATCACCACCAGTAGATCGCCAGCAGTTCACCACCAGTAGATCACCAGCAGATCACCACCAGTATATCACCAGCAGTTCACCACAAGTAGATCATTACCAGTAGGTCACCAGCAGATCATCACCAGTAGATCAACAGCAGTTCACCACCAGCAGTTCACCACCAGTAGATCATTACCAGCAGTAGATCACCAGCAGTTCACCACCAGTAGATCATTACCAGCAGATCACCACCAGTAGATCACCAGCAGTTCACCACAAGTAGATCATTACCAGTAGGTCACCAGCAGATCATCACCAGTAGATCAACAGCAGTTCACCACCAGCAGTTCACCACCAGTAGATCATTACCAGCAGTAGATCATTACCAGCAGATCACCACCAGTAGATCACCAGCAGTTCACCACAAATAGATCATTACCAGTAGGTCACCAGCAGATCACCACCAGTAGATCAACAGTAGTTCACCACCAGCAGTTCACCACCAGTAGATCATTACCAGCAGTAGATCACCAGCAGTTCACCACCAGTAGATCATTACCAGCAGATCACCAGCAGATCACCACCAGTAGATCACCAGCAGTTCACCACAAATAGATCATTACCAGTAGGTCACCAGCATATCACCACCAGTAGATCAACAGTAGTTCACCACCAGCAGTAGATCACCAGCAGTTCACTACCAGTAGATCATCACCAGCAGTAGATCACCAGCAGATCACCATCAGTAGATCATTACCAGTAGATCACCAGCAGATCACCACCAGTAGATCACCAGCAGTTCACCACCAGTAGATCACCAGCAGATCACCACCAGTAGATCACCAGCAGTTCACCACAAGTAGATCATTACCAGTAGGTCACCAGCAGATCGCCACCAGTAGATCAACAGTAGTTCACCACCAGTAGATCATTACCAGCAGTAGATCACCAGCAGTTCACCACCAGTAGATCATTACCAGCAGATCACCACCAGTAGATCACCAGCAGTTCACCACAAGTAGTTCATTACCAGTAGATCACCAGCAGATCACCACAAGCATATCACCAGTAGATCACATCAGCAGATCACCACCAGTAGATCACTACCAGCAGATCACCACCAGTAGATCACCACCAATAGATCACCAGTAGATCACCTGCAGATCACCCCCAGTACATCGCCACCAGCAGATCACCAGCAGTTCACCACAAGTAGATCATTACCAGTAGGTCACCAGCAGATCACCACCAGTAAATCAACAGTAGTTCACCACCAGCAGTTCACCACCAGTAGATCACCAGCAGTTCACCACCAGTAGATCATCACCAGCAGTTCACCACCAGTAGATCATTACCAGTAGGTCACCAGCAGATCACCACCAGTAGATCACCAGCAGTTCACCACAAGTAGATCATTACCAGTAGGTCACCAGCAGATCACCACCAGTAAATCAACAGTAGTTCACCACCAGCAGTTCACCACCAGTAGATCATTACCAGCAGTAGATCACCAGCAGTTCACCACCAGTAGATCATCACCAGCAGTTCACCACCAGTAGATCATTACCAGTAGGTCACCAGCAGATCACCACCAGTAGATCACCAGCAGTTCACCACAAGTAGATCATTACCAGTAGGTCACCAGCAGATCACCACCAGTAAATCAACAGTAGTTCACCACCAGCAGTTCACCACCAGTAGATCATTACCAGCAGTAGATCACCAGCAGTTCACCACCAGTAGATCATCACCAGCAGATCACCACCAGTAGATCATTACCAGTAGATCACCAGCAGATCACCACAAGCATATTACCAGTAGATCACCATCAGCAGATCACCACCAGTAGATCACTACCAGCAGGTCACCACCAGTAGATCACCAGCAGTTCACCACCTGTAGCTCTACAGTAGATCACCAGTAGTAGATCACGACCAGTAGATCACTACTGGTAGATTAAGACAGCTGATAGATTAAGACAGCTGATCACCACCACTTGATCACCAGCAGTTCCCTACAAGTAGCTCTACAGTAGATCACCACTAGTAGACCATGACCAGCAGATCACCACCAGCAGATCATTACCAGTAGATCAACAGTAGTTCACCACCAGCAGTAGATCACCAGCAGTTCACTACCAGTAGATCATCACCAGCAGTAGATCACCAGCAGATCACCACCAGTAGATCATTACCAGTAGATCACCAGCAGATCACCACCAGTAGATCACCAGCAGTTCACCACCAGTAGATCACCAGCAGATCACCACCAGTAGATCACCAGCAGTTCACCACAAGTAGATCATCACCAGTAGGTCACCAGCAGATCGCCACCAGTAGATCACCAGCAGTTCACCACCAGTAGATCATCACCAGCAAATCACCACCAGTAGATCATTACCAGTAGATCACTACCAGCAGGTCACCACCTGTAGATCACCAGCAGTTCACCACCTGTAGCTCTACAGTAGATCACCAGTAGTAGATCACGACCAGTAGATCATTACCGGTAGATTAAGACAGCTGATAGATTAAGACAGCTGATCACCACCACTTGATCACCAGCAGTTCCCTACCAGTAGCTCTACAGTAGATCACCACTAGTAGACCATGACCAGCAGATCACCACCAGCTGATCACTACCAGTAGATCACCAGCAGTTCACCACTAGTAGATCACCAGCAGGTGTACTAGTAACCAGGTAAAGTTATAAACAACTAGTGACCAGTTACATTTATTATCTAGTTGTTTACAAATAATGACCAGGTGTATTTATAAACAACTAGTTCAATTCAAGTTTATTTATGAAGCACCAAGTCAGGACCAGAGTCGTCTCAAGGACCTGCACACTGTAAACATTCCAACACAGGTCAGTTCATTAAGCCAGTCAGTAACAAGTTTCCTATATAAGGAACACAGCAGGTCGCATCGAGTCACTGACTAGTGTCAGAGTCTTTACAGCAATCCTCATACTAAGCAAGCATGCAGCGACAGTGGAGAGGAAAACTCCCTTTTAACAGGAAGAAACCTCCAGAGAATCCTGGCTCAGTATAAGCAGCCATCCTCCACGACTCACTGGGGATGGAGAAGACAGAGCGCACACACACACACACACACACACACACACACACACACACACACACACACACACACACACACACACACACACACACATGCACACGCACACACACAAGTAATGTGTCTACAGTTACATTGTGATTTCTTAGTAAATATTCTATTAGGTGAGAGATAAACTTTATTGTGGATCTATAATTAAACGGATAAACTAGTAGTAGCACATCCAACGTCAAAGAGAGTAAAGTGTTATTATCAAAGTGGTTAGCAGCAGTGTGCTAGCCGATGGCCCCCTCCATGAGGCCACCATGTAACCAGGTAAAGTTATAAACCACTAGTGAACAACCAGTGACCAGGTACATTCATAAATAACTAGTAACCAGTAAGTGGTGACCAGCACACACACAACTGTCTGTTTTTGTAAAGGTGGAAGGTCTGAAATAAAAATAATTGTTGCAGCTGTTACCAGGGACCCCCCTCCTTCTGTGTGTGTGTGTTGGGGGGGGGGGGGGGGGTCCAGGTCACAGAGTATCAGGCTATTTTAGGGACATGCTTTTATTTCCTGAACACACACTGAGTGTGCCAGGCGGCTTGGTGATTGAAGTTAGTCAGATAGTTTCCATCTGAGGCTGTGTGTGTGTGTGTGTGTGTGTGTGTGTGTGTGTGTGTGTGTGTGATGATTTGGGATGATTGACGAGCAGCTGATATTCTGATGGGTTGATTTTTGTTTCAGGGTCAGATTTCTGCTGACCTTTGACCTTCAGTAGTGGAAGCAGCTTATCAGACAGACCCATGCCTGACACTGTCCAGGTGCATTGTGGGATATGTAGGAGGAGTTTCTGCAGCCTGGATTTAGTGTGTTCGGGTTTTAATCTGTTCAGTTTCAGCAGCAGTCTGAAGGAGACACACTGTCCTGCTGTCTCACACACACACTCACCTGCAGCCTCGGAGCTGGAGTGGGAGGAGCTTTGTCACACCTGTCTCTACCTGCAGATAATCAGTTCAGGATGTCCATCCTGGAGCGGCTGGAGCAGATGGAGCGCAGGATGGCAGAGATGGCTGCACGCGACCACCACCACCCTCCTCCTCCTCATCCTCCTCAGCAGCGCGGCAGCCAGCTGGCCACGCCCCCTCCTCCTCCCACTCCTGAAGACCACCAACAGGTGAGATTAAACCCTGAGTGGATTCACTGCACCTGGAGATGCTTCTGCTGGTACGAGACCTCCTGGACCACAGCTGGAGGTCCAGGAGGTCTCTGAGCAGGAGTGGGGACATGCTCTTGGGGGGTAGAACGTCCTCAGCTTAAAGGTATGTGAGGAGATGAGCTTCTGACGGAGCCAGCACTCAGGCTGAGCCTCCTGTAGCCGCTAGGCTCCGCCCCCGTCTGGCTGATGTCATGGGAACTTGGCAGATGGAGTCCTGGAGCTAAAATAGTCGCTCAGTGACGCAGACGCGCTACGGGCTGTTGTCCTCAGCTGGGTCAGGTCCAGATCAGAGGGACAAGGGTAGGCCTCCAGGGTTCAGGGACGGGGTCTGGGTCAGGTCCAAATGAGGGGTCCGCTAGCAGCTGGGTGGATGTGAGGTCATCTGAGAGTCTCCACCCACTCTGTGTCTCATGGGGGGGTGAACCTGCTTAGTACCTGGAGTTCTGACCCAGCTACCAGCTCATGCCCCAGTCTCACCTTTACACTGTGTGTGTGTGTGTGTGCGTGCTTGTGCGTGTGTGTGTGTGTGTGTGTGTGTGTGTGTGTGTGTGTGTGTGTGTGTGTGTGTGTGTGTGTGTGTGTGTGTCAGTCCTCTCAGTGGTTTGAGAGGAGGATAGTAGGGGTGTGTGAGAGGATGATGGGAGGAGCACGATGGGGGCCAGGAGGAGGAGGGAGGCTTCATCACTCAGCTCGCCACCGTGGGATGACCCTGCTCCACCTGGCTGCTGCTCAGGGATACACACACCTGATACACACCCTCATGCACTGGAGGTAAGCACACACACACACACTCACACACACACACACACACACACACATACACACCTGATAACCACCTGTCAGTTGTGCTCACTCAAGTTGTTTCTTTTTCTTTTGTGTGTGTGTGTGTGTGTGTGTGTGTGTGTGTGCGTGCGCGTGTGCGTGTGTGTGTGTGTGTGTGTGTGTGTGTGTGTGTGTGTGTGTGCAGAAGTGTGAATAGTGACAGTCTGGACCTGGAACAGGAAGTGGATCCTCTAAACGTAGATCACTTCTCCTGCACTCCTCTGGTAAACACACACACACGCACACACACACACACACACACACTGAGGAGTTTGTGGGGTCTTATATAATGACCTGTTAGACGTCTCGTTAGAAGTGTGTTCAGTATGAGGTGAATGTCCTGGGCGTCAAACCGGCAACCTACTGCCTACGAGACAGACTCCTGGCCCCGGAGTCACCGTCGCCCCTAGCAACACAGTGAAACAGCAGAACCTAGCTTGCCCATGTCAGGTTTCAGGCTGTAGTAAAACCATGCTGTCCACCTCTAGTGGTTGCCAGGGAAACCGTGTGTGTGTGTGTGTGTGTGTGTGTGCAGATGTGGGCGTGTGCTCTGGGCCACCAGAGGGCAGCAGAGCTCCTGTACGGCTGGAACAGTCTGGCTCTGGGGATCCCCGACTCTCTGGGCCGCCTGCCGCTCGCCGTGGCCCGGTCCAGAGGACACACCCGCCTGGCTACGGTTCTGGAGGAGCTACACACACAACGTGCACTCAGGGTGGCTCGGGACACACACACCCCCCAGCCGCCTCCATCCCCAGCGTCTGCCAGCCCGGATACAGGTACCACACACACACACACACCTGCTGCTGTCACATACCTGCATTCCTGCTCTCTGATTGGCTGTTACCCTCTCCTCCAACAGGTCTCAGCTCCTCCAGCAGCCTGCCCTCCCCCAGCGATCCCTCCTCCCCCTCTCCAAGCTCCGCCTACTCTAGTGGCCCCACCCCAATGGACACCTCCCCCTCTTCTCCTTCGTCTGTTTCTTCTTCCGTCTCGCTGCCCATGTCCCCACCCTCCCCCTCCTCCTTCCCATCAGTGTCTGTGTGGGAGGCGGAGCCAAACCCAGCCTTGAGTACAGGTAAGTCAGGTGCTTTTCCTGACTCTAGATTCCTGGTCAGAGTCTGACCTCTGACCTTTGACCCAGGTCTGACCGCTGGTGGCTCCAGAGACCCCTCCCTCTACCTCATGGACTTTGAGAACACGCTCACATCAGGTGGGCGGAGACCTCACCCAGGTGCCACGCTGGAGGAGCACCTGCTGAGCTACAGTGAGAATGCTGAGAACGAAGGAGAAGAGGAGTACCTGGAGGAGGAGGTGCTGCAGGTAACAGCTGTTGTCACGGTGACGCCTCACAGGCTGTACACCTGGTGTCTGACAGGCCCGTTGCCTTGGCTACCTCCTTCAGGTGGACATGGCCGCTCTGGCTGAACAGATCATCGAGGCGACTCCAGAGCGAATCAAACAGGAAGACTTCCCCAGGGGGGCGGAGTCTCCCCTCAGAGAAAGGCGGGACAACCCAGCCATTCAGGACACCTGGTTGGCTGCCTACCTGGAGATGGTCGACTGCCACACAGACCCCCCGCCCAGGTCAGACCTGGCGTTTCCATAGAAACTGGAGGTTGCATCAGCAAGCCGGTCTGAGGTGTGGGTGTTTGTGTTTCAGGCGGGTGTGCCCCCCCTCTCCTCTCAGTGCTCTGGCTCTCCAGAGGCTCCGCCCTCCCTCGTCTGCAGCGTGGGCGGAGTTTCTGAATGCTTCAGCCAATGGGAAGATGGAGAGGGACTTTGCTCTTCTGACTCTGACTGACGGGGAGCAGAGGGAGCTGTATGAGGCCGCCAGGATCATCCAGAACGCCTTCAGGAGGTACAAGGTAGGACCTCTCTGTAGGAGCTCCACGGCTCTTCATCTGTCCGTGTCGTAAACTGAGCAGGGCTTTCAGGGGCGGGCTAGGACTGAGCGCTGATTGGCTGTGGTTAGGTGGAGTAGATGGAGTAGATCATATTTCAAGCTCCAGCAGATACCTGATGCCAGCGTTTGAGTGAGGAACACAAGTATTTGAACACCTTGTGATTTTGCAGGTTCTCCCTCTTAGAGATCATGGAGGGGTCTGAAATCCACACAGTTCCCGCTGTGAGAGACAGAACTCGTGTGATTTGTAAGGAGTGTGTTTGTTTTGCACTGCTGGACATACGTATCTGAACACCTGAGAATCAGCAAGAACTCTGGCTCTCAAAGACCTGCTACTCTGAAGTCCACCTCTACTCCACCTAGTCATCTTCATTAGCAGCACCTGTCTGAGCTCTTTAAAGACACCTGTCCACCCCACAGTCAGTCACACTCCAACCACTACCATGGGCAAGACCAAGGAGCTGTCAGAAGACACCAGGGACAAAACCGTGGACCTCCACAAGACTGGAAAGGGCTCCGGGGAAATGGCCAATCAGCTTAGGGAAAGCAGGTCACCTGTTGGAGCGACTGTCAGAAAATGGAAGAGGCTGAAGACGACTGTCGGTCTCCCTCGGACTGGGCTCCTTGCAAGATCTCATCTGGTGGGGCATCACTGATGATGAGAAAGGTGAGGAACCAGCCCAGAACGACACGGGAGGAGCTGGTCAGTGACTTGAGGAGAGCTGGGACCACAGGTTCAAAGGTCACTGTTGTAGAACACCACGCCGTCGTGGTTTCAAATCTCGCATTGCACGAAAGGTTCCCCTGCTCAAGTCATCACACGTCCAGGCCCGTCTGCCAGCGACCATCTGGATGGTCCAGAGGAGGCATGGGAGAGAGTCATGTGGTCAGAGACCAAAGTAGAACGTTTTGGTCTAAACTCGGCGTGTTTGGAGGAAAAAGGAGGAGTCGCATCCAAAGAGCACCTTCCCTACTGTGAAGCATGGGGGTGGAAACATCATGCTTTGGGGGTGCTTTCTGCGAAGGGGACAGGACGACTGCACTGTATCAAGGAGAGGATGAATGGGGCCGTGTGTTGTGACATTTGGAGCAACAACCTCCTTCCCTCGGTCAGGGATGGGTCGTGGCTGGGTCTTCCAGCATGCCAGTGACCCGAAGCACACAGCCAGGATAACCAGGGGGCGGTTCCGTCAGAAGCACATCACGGTTCTGGAGTGGCCTAGCCAGTCTCCAGACCTAAACCCAATCAAAACTCTTTGGAGGGAGCTGAAACTCCGTGTTGCTCAGCACCAGCCCAGAACCTGACAGATCCAGAGGAGAGTGGGCCAAAATCCCTGCTGCAGTGAGGGCAAACCTGGTCAAGAACTACAGGAAACGTTGGATCTCTGCAGCTGCACACAAAGGATTACTACTGACTTTCTCAGGTGTTCAAGTACTCATGTGCAGCAGTGCAACACAAACAAGTTCCTTACAAATCACACGAGTTCTGTCTCTCACAGCGGGAACCTCCATGATCTCTAAGAGGGAGAACCTGCAAAATCACAAGGTGTTCAAATACTGATGTTCCTCACTGTATGTGTGAAAGTAAAGGGCCAGGACTTCTGACCTATCAGAAGGTAGCTCAGCGGGAGGGCGTAGCCCTTCACCTGTTCAATCAGGTAACGTTAAAAGGATGCTTAAGGAGCTTAAGGTGAGCGGGAGACATATCTGAAGGACATTTGCCAGCTCTTCAGATGTTTATCATGTTGGACTGTGGACGTGAGCCTTGTAGTGGACCAACTATTCAGTGGAGGACGTTAGTTGGACGTAGAAGACCGGTTTTGGTCCTGTCAGTGATATGAGGTTTGACACAAGTCCGTACTGTGTCTACAGTTACGATGGTGTCCTTGATTAGCATAGATCTCCACTGCTACAGGAGTCCTGCAGTGTTTCTCAACGCCACGGAACCTCGCCTTGATGTCTTGGCCCCGCCCTGGTTGCCTAGGAGATACGTCATCGGGACCCACCAAGGCGTGTTCCAATGTTCTACCCAGGCGCGTGTTCTCCGTTTGTTAGCCGTTTAGCTAGCTGAGCGAGGATACACGGGAGGTGTTGTGTAGCCTAGCCTTGGTCAAAAATTACCCAGAATACACCGCTGTGTTTTCAAAAGGACGGCGGATCAGAAGCCGGCAGCTACTTCGGGGCAAAGTTCAAGTTTAAAAGTAAATCAACTAATTTAAAATGTTTATTTTAGATCTAAAGAAGTTATCTGTGGTTGGTTAGTAGCTTAGTAGCTGCAGCTTCGGTGGCTAGCGGGTAGAAACTCGCTTACATGTTTAATTTAACTAATATGTTCACTATTTAAACAGTAAAAGACTCTGTATACATTTAAAGGCCTGGGACGATTACAAATTTAGCTGGATGATATTTTGGGACTACGTCTCTCACCTAGACAGGGAACGCCTTGGGATTCCCCGGAAGAGCTGGCCCAAGTGGCCGGGGAGAGAAGAAGAAGAAAACATCATGTCTATAGCGCCTCTCAAGATAAAAGCCACGAGGCGCTTCACAAAAACAAAACATGTAAAAATATAAAAAAGCATTTACAAAATGTTTAAAAATATATTTAAAATGAGCAAAAATAGACGATTGTGATTAAAAATGTTAATAAAGAGAGAGAGTGAACAGGAAAGAGGGAAACCAGTGGATCCTGAGGAAGGTGGAATAGGTGGGGAGAGCCGAATAAAGAGAGAGAGGTGAAGAAGGTCATACAAAAGCCAGCTTGAACAAGTGAGTCTTCAGCTGCTTTTTAAAGGAGACCACTGAGTCCACTGATCTCAGGCTCAGGGGGAGAGAGGTCCAGAGTCTGGGGGCCACAGCAGCAGATGATCTGTCACCTTTGACCTTTAGCCTGGTGCTGCACAACCAGTAGGCTTTGATCACTGGACCTCAGGGACCTGCTGGGGGTGTAGGGACTAAGAAGATCACCAATGTAAGATGGTGCTTGTCCATGTAAGGCCCTATAGACCAGAACCAGGATCTAGAAATGAACCCTGAAGGTGACTGGCAGCCAGTGAAGCTGGAGGAGAAGCGGGGTGATGTGGGTGTGTTTGGAGGACTTGGTCAGAAGCCGAGCACAGGCGTTCTGAACCACCTGTAGACGGTTCAGGGAGGTTCTGCTCAGACACGTGAAAAGAGAGTTACAGTAGTCTAAGCGTGAGGAGATGAAGGTGTGGAGAACTGTCTCAAGTTCAGAGCGGGACAGAATGGGACTCAGCTTAGCAACGTTCCTGAGATGGAAGAAGGAAGAGCCAACAAGAGAACTGACATGAGAATCCAGGGTGAGAGCTGGGTCAAAGGTCACGCCAAGATTCCTGACAGAAGGTTTGGTGTGGGAAGCAAGCTGACCAAGAGAGTCTCTGACTTTGGGAACCAGCTTGTCTGGGGCACAGATGAGGATCTCAGTCTTATCTTCATTCAGCTGAAGAAAGCTCCCACCATCCAGGTTTTGATAGAGTCTAAGCAGGTGTGTAACAGCTGCAGCTTAGACATCTCATGGGGCTTAAAGGAGATGTACAGTTGGATGTCATCTGCATAAAGATGGTAGGAGATTCCTTTGAAGGAGCTCAGGATGTGCTGAAGAGGAAGCAGATAGAGGAGGAAGAGTAGAGGCCCCAGCACAGAACCTTGTGGGACACCGTGGGTAAGAGAGGTGGTGGAGGACCTAAACTTGGAGACGGCCACAGAAAAGGAGCGCTCAGAGAGATGAGAGGAGAACCACTCCAGAGCAGATCCTGATAGGCCTACCCAGTCTCTCAGCCTCTCCAGTAGCAGGTGATGGTCAACAGTGTCAAAGGCTGCAGTCAGGTCCAGCAGGACCAGAACAGAACAGTCCCCTGCATCACTACGGGTCAGAAGGTCATTAGAGACCCTAAGAAGAGCTGTTTCAGTAGAATGAGCTCCATGAAAACCTGACTGGAAGCTATCATAGATGTTATGTTCATCAAGAGCAGCTGTGAGTTGTTTAGCCACAACCTTTTCCAAGATCTTGGAGATGAACGGAAGTTTAGAGATGGGTCTGAAGCTGCTATGGAGAGAGGGGTCCAGACTCTGTGTTTTAAGAAGCGGGTGGATTACAGCGTTCTTAAAGTAAGCAGGGACCTGACCAGAGACCAGAGAAGCATTAATTATAGAGAGCACGCTGGGACCGATGGACTGAAAAGCACTTTTAAACAAAGATGAGGGTAAGATGTGGAGGGGGCATGCAGAGGTCTTCATAGAGTTAACTAGTTTGGTTAACTCAGGCAAAGAAACCGGAGCAAAGCTATCTAGGATGATGGGCCTGGTTGGAGTCGGGAGAGGCGGCGATAAGGCTGAAGGAGAGATGCTAGATCTAACCTTATTGACTTTGTCCACAAAGAAAGACAGAAAGTTCTCACAGTCTGCAACAGAGTGGATGGAGGCTGTAGGAGAGGCAGGAGAGACGATGCTGCTGATGGTGTTAAACAGCACCTTGGGGTTCCCTTTGCTCTGGGACACCAGGTTGGAGAAATAGGAAACCCTGGCGTCTCTGACTGCAGAGTTAAAGGATGTCAGAAGATCCTTTAGGTGCAGCAGATGGACGTGGAGATGGGTTTTCTTCCACAAACGCTCAATTTTTCTGCATTGGTGCTTCAGGCTGCGAAGGCTGTCATTAAACCAGGGAGTAGGGTTCTCTGTAGTGGTGTGCCTCTCTATCTGCCTCACGATTCGATCCGATTCCGATCATCTGCCTAATGATTCGATTTGAGTCTGAAATGCATCACGATTCTTCACACAAAAATGTTCATTACTTAATAAAAGCAGTAGAATAGTTTTCAATTTCTTTTTGATTTCAAAATCCCTGAAAAACAGAACTTTCATCTATTCACTATAGTGAGCAATAATGTTTAAAGTGTGCTGCCTATAATTACTTAAATAATATAAGAAATAATGTTTTCGGTAAAGCAGCTTTAAGATAGAATATTACTGAACCTAAAAATAGTAAACAAATACTGTGTTAAGTGATTCTTTCACATCCAGGATCCCAAAACAGAAATTAGCCCAGACATCCGATTTAAATGTAACGGGTACATCTTTGATTACTGGTAATGTTGGCCCTGTATCCCTGTCCGCCTTTTCTGGTTTAAACTGGCGCTAGGGCAACGCAGTGCAACTCTGCCCCCAGAAGTAATTATAACACCTCAAAACTTTATTGTCCTGCATAGACATAGACCGGGGTCGGCAGCCTGTTCCCATCAAAGAGCCATTATTACCCGTTTCCCACAGTAAAGAAAACACCGCAGCAGCCGCGGCGTTGTGGGCGGGGCCTACCCTCAGACAGCAGAGCGCTGCTTTAACAGATCACAACAGGTGACAGCAGCCGGTACCAGTCGCTCGTGTACGTCAAAGTTATCTTTCATAAGAAGATAATCAATAAAACGATTTATATAAAGTGGATCCAGAAGTTGTAGCCCGTCTCTGCCGACAATATTTAGATATGTTTCACCCTGTTGGTGGTTTTACTGAGCAGGCGCCACTTCTGTCATACGTTTCTTTTTAAAACATGTTTAGACTTTTCAGAATACAAATCCAGGCTCTGTCACGTTTGATTGTTGTAATTAGACTTTGTAGGTGGGGAAGGTCAGAAAAGGATCCGATCATTTTGTTTTTCCCTCATTTACAGTGACGGAGATAACGATGCAGTGCGCCTGGCTCTGGTGTTAATCAAGTTAAATTATGTCTCTTTGCAACAATTTTCACAAGAAAACAGAACAGTTAAAAGCAGGGCTTGTGTTGTGTTGACCGGACAGTTCCCGTATTTGACCGTTTATTTTGACGGAGAAAGAATAGAAAGAATTACCCCAACGCTTGCAGACGAACTGACACTTTATTCTACGCACATCGCAGATGTAGCTAAATCACTCAAGAAAAGATTCCCATCTGAACATCTGAGCTGGACACTGCTCAGCGCAGCTCGCTGTCAGCGTGTACTACATAAGGTCCACAGCGAGCTGAAGATGTGGAGAGGGGCTTGGAGCACGTCGCAGAACCAGAGCGCATGCGGGAAGATTCCTCCGACTGAAGCGAGAGTTTTCCAAACCCTGTCTTTCAGAGAGACTTGTCACTTAGAAAATGTTCCCTGATGATGAAACTTTGGCTGAATAGTGCTTGTTCCTGTCTCCAATGTGGCGACACATCCAGGAGCCGTCTGAGGAGAAGCCCAGAATCTCACATCCTCTTCAGCTCAGGAAGCGCCGATATGATTACGCACAAGCGTGACTCGTCAACCCGGTCTCACAGTAAGACCGGGTTGGAGCTGTTCAGGTTTACGCAGACAATCTTTACATTTAGAATTAGCATACAGATGTAAAATTAATGCAGTAAAATATAAAGCATTTTATTTAAATATCCATTCATTATTTTACAAGCACAGAGAGCCGCATCAGATGGATGGAAGAGCCGCATGCGGCAGACCCCTGACATAGACATAGGGAGAGAATCTCATTATGTCACGTTGCTGCATCGATGCAGAATCATGCACGGCTGAATCGCGATGCATCTTAGAATTGATCATTTTTCTCACCTCTAGTTCACTGCAGGAACTGATCTGGTTCTGACAGGACAGATGTTGTCCAGAATGGAGAGGCAGTGCTCGTTAAACTGAGAAGTTAAGGAATCTGGGTCGTTATCAGAAGAACAGGGTGGATCAGAAGCAGCAGAAACATTAGCTAGCTGTGCTCTCATTAAGAAACGAGAACTAACCATACGGCGAGCAGGAGGTGGGGAAGCAGAAACTGACAAGTTAAAGAAAATGCAATGGTGATCTGAAATATAAACGTCCTCAGGACAAACACTGTCAGCATTTAGACTCAGGGTAAAAACAAGGTCTAGAGTGTGTCCCCTGGTGTGAGTGGGGCCAGAAACATGCTGGGTACCATACCATACCATACCACCTTATTTATATCGCGCTTTCAACACGGCATTACAACCATACAAACCGCTGCACAAAAAACAAGCAAGAAAACACAAGTTAAAATAGTCAGGTAGATAGAAAATGTAAAAAGGAGCAAAGAAATAAAACAACAGACTATTAACAGTAAAAGCAAATAAAACCAGAATATAAAAACACAAAATTAAAATTAAATTGTCTAGGAGGGACAATGGATGAGCTAAGGAGTTAAGGAATTAGGGATCGAATGCGTAAGTGAAGTAGAGGGTAAAGCTGAAGGAGTCCATAAGGCTGGAGAAATTCATGGCAAAGAGATCAGAGGGATCATCAACGTGGATGTTAAAGTCACCAACAATCACCAGTCTGGACAGCTTCACAGTGGAGGATAGAAAGTCACTAAACTCCTGAAGGAAAGAACCGTTTGGACCAGGTGGACGATAGACCACAGCACAGTAGAACGGGTCCTTACGCCCGACTTTAATCAGCTGCAGTTCAAAGGAAGCAAAGTGACCAGAGGTTGTAGAGCTACATGGAAGATGGTCTCTGAAAACAACAGCTAGGCCTCCACCATGACCAGAACCCCGGGGCTGGCTAAGAAAAGAATAACCACTCGGGCAGAGTTCAATCACACCAGAATAATCAGATGTTTGCTGCCAAACTTCAGTCAGAAACAGAAAATCCAGGTTTTTAGACAGAATTAGATCATTGAGCAGGAAGGTCTTATTGTTACCAGAGCGGGTGTTTAATAGAGCCATGCTGAGTGAGGTGGAGGAATCAGAAACTACAGAAACAGCTGGAGTTAGTGGACGTAAATTAGCAGGTGGAAAAGAGGCGGGGTCATGGGAGAAAAGTTTGAAAAAGTGGCCGGTGACCGCGGCGAAGCCAAGCACAGGCGCCATCTTGTTACCGACCGGACAGAGAGGGAAGTCTGGGCCTCTCGACTGCTGCCCCCGCGACCCGACTCCGGATAAGTGGATGAAAATGGATGGATGAATACCAATACCATACCAATTTTATTTATATAGCACATTTAAACACGGCATGAGAGCCGACCAAAGTGCTGAACAAAACACACAATAAAAACAATCAAAAATAAAAACTAAATCCATTAAAATCAAGTAATCCAACCCTAAAAGGAAAGGTAGAAAGGGAATAAGTTAGACAGAATTAAAAGCCAGAGAATAAAAGTGAGTTTTTAAACGAGACTTAAAAAGGGAAAGAGAGGAAGAGAGTCTGATCGGGAGGGGCAAGTGGTTCCAGAGCTTCGGTGCACAAACTGAAAAGGCGCGCTCCCCGCGGGACTTACAGCGAGAGCTAGGGACATGTAGGAGGTGTTGGTCAGCTGATCGGAGGGATCTTGTAGGGACATATGGGTGAATGAGCTCAGACAAGTAGCCAGGTGCTAAGTTATTTAGGGATTTAAACACAAAAACCAGGATCTTAAACTCTATCCGGAGATGGATGGGGAGCCAATGAAGATTGGTGGATGGATGAATGGATGGTGGATGGATGAATGGATGGATTGTCTAACAAATTATTGATGATAAACAATATATCCTAATAATGCATAAATAGCCTTTACAATGCAACAGTTAAACCTTTATTTAACATTGGAATGTCCAGAACCAGCACTTCTGAATAAATAAATAAACAAAAATAAATAAATAAATAAAGATTTTCACTGTTGCAACAAAAACAATAAATAAAATATCCAGTGTCAACAACCAAAACTGCACTGCAATGCAATAAATAATAATAATATTAATAATAATAATAGAGGTGCACTTTTCTTAACCTCCTTATATTGAGTTCATTTTCATCTATCGTACGATTATTGATGAATTGATTATGGTCCCAGCCCTATACATATGAAACGTGCTGTGTAGGGTGCCGACATGTAGTAAGAACACGGTAGATGAGTATTTCTCTACTTTATTCACAGCTTGCTCAGAGGTCCCTCTCATCTTCATCATGGCTGCCTCTGTTCTTGCCTCACACGCGGTCCTGCTGCGCCACCTAGTGGTGCACGCAGCATTCCCCCTTCACTTGAACAGAGGACATGCCCAGCAAACGCAGCAGTGAACGGCAGGTTTAGTAAACGTCCATCACATACCTTCGCCCGTAACCAAATGAAATGACTTCCTCAGCACTCCAATGAATCATGTAGGCCGTACACGTTCTTTTACACCTGAATCTACTGGATTGCCCAATAGGAGAACACTCTGAATTAATCCAACTGCTTGTGAGTCATGTTTCCAGTTAGAACAGGTTCACTTTAACCACCAACACATTACTCGGCTCTAGCCTAACTCCCTAAACCACACAGCTCATGCTACAACTGGTTCATCCTTACCTGACGCCATTGGTGTAGGGGCCCTATCCGCCGTCTGGCAGCATTCTAGCTCTTTCTGTCACTGAGTACATACGTACTTTCTCTGTTTTAGAACAGATCCTGGTGGTGTATACTCAGTGAACCTGTCAGGCCTTCTTACTCTCACCATGTCTGCAGGCTTGAATGTTGGTTTCTTCGCTCCACGACGTTTGTCAGTGCATGCTTTAGACTTTTCTTGTTTCACCTTCACTGTCTGGTGAACTGCAACACATTTCAGATTTCTCTCTGGAATGGGAAAGATGTTCACCTCAGTCTTCATCCTCTTATTGTGCTAGCTCCGGCGGTGATACCCCAGTAGCAGTGTGTGGCGTCGTTCTGTAGCTCTGGAGGAGATCCGTCACTGCTGTTGGCCAATGGTGTTTCATATGTTCACCATGGTTTCCCTCTTTCTGCCGCACCATTGCACTGTGGATGGTACCATCTAGTACGCAGATGACACATACCCCTTTCTGGGAGAAAATCAGCAAATGTAATAATCCACTAATGTTATAACAAATGTCCACGAGGAAGCAGCAGTTTCAACAGGACCCACAGTGTCTAGAGCCACTTTCTCCCCAGGTCTTTTAGGCAGGTCAACAGGCTGGAGAGGAGCAGGAGCAGCGCCAGCAGACTTGTCATTCATCTGGCAAGTAGTACATGAAGCAATAGCCGACTGAACCCTGTCATCCAGCCGGGGCCACCAGTAGAGTTCACGAGTTCAGCCTCTGTTTCAGGTGAACAACAGCTTGATGTGTGCCATGCGCTAGATGGGTTAGAGTGGCACGCAGGGACAACGTAGCCTCATAACCAGGTCCTGGGACGCAGGCAGTTCATCTTTGATGGGGAAGTAACGTTATAAGAGAGGTCTGCATCCTTGTTGCACTTTGGTTGGTTCATGGCATTGAGAACAGCAGATGTGAAGGCAGCAACAGATAAGGCTGACTCAACAGTTGCCACCATATCAGGCTCCTCCACAGACGTAGGATCCACAGCGAGTGGCAACTGTGACAAGCAGCCTGGTTCTGACTGGTTCCCGAGTCGTAGGTGAAGCACAGGAGACGCGCTGACCAGCATGCAACTTCCAGCACAAACAGTGCCTTTGGCTGCGAGCAGCGCGGTCAGGGCCTGATGCTCAGTTCTTAGAGTGAAACGTCGGCCCCATAGGTGAGACCTCCACTTTCCCCACAGCCCATACCCATGCAAGTGCCTCCGTTTCCACGGATGAATAATTCCTTTCTGCGCCAGTAAGACTTCTGGATGCAAACGCCACCGGTCATTCAGCACCGTTTGGATGTAGTTGGGTCAGCACACCACCCAGTTCATAGTCGGAAGCATCTGTGGTGATAATGGTTGGGAGAGAGGGGTCAGAAAGAGCCAGCACTGGACTGTTGATCAGAAGCTGTTTTAGCTGCTTAAAGCTCTGATCAGCCCCCTCAGTCCATGCAAAGCCAGAGTCAATTCAATTCAATTCTAGTTTATTTATGTAGCGCCAAATCCCGACAAGAGTCGTCTCAAGGCACTTCACATAATAAACATTCCAATTCAGGTCAGTTCATTAAGCCAATCAGAAATAATGTTTCCTATATAAGGAACCCAGCAAACTGCATCAAGTCACTG
>NC_091742.1:101748546-101846046 GCF_043380555.1 Nothobranchius furzeri | reverse complement strand
CTAACACCTACACACACCTGGTCACAGACTAACACACCTACACACACACCTGGTCACAGACTAACACACCACACACACCTGGTCACTGACTTAACACACCTACACACACCTGGTTACAGACTAACACCTACACACACCTGGTCACAGACTAACACACCCACACACACCTGGTCACTGACTATCACCTACACACATCTGGTCACTGACTAACACCTACACACACCTGGTCACAGACTAACACACCTACACACACACCTGGTCACAGACTAACACACCACACACACCTGGTCACTGACTTAACACACCTACACACACCTGGTCACAGACTAACACCTACACACACCTGGTCACTGACTAACACCTACACACACCTGGTCACAGACTAACACACCTACACACACACCTGGTCACAGACTAACACACCACACACACCTGGTCACTGACTAACACCTACACACACCTGGCCACGGATTAACGCCTACACACACCTGGTCACTGCCTAACACCTACACACACCTGGTCACTGACTAACACCTACACACACCTGGTCACTGACTAACACCTACACACACCTGGTCACTGATTAACACCTACACACACACCTGGTCACAGACTAACACACCACACACACCTGGTCACTGACTTAACACACCTACACACACCTGGTTACAGACTAACACCTACACACACCTGGTCACAGACTAACACACCCACACACACCTGGTCACTGACTTAACACACCTACACACACCTGGTCACAGACTAACACCTACACACACCTGGTCACTGACTAACACCTACACACACCTGGTCACTGACTAACACCTACACACACCTGGTCACAGACTAACACACCTACACACACACCTGGTCACAGACTAACACACCACACACACCTGGTCACTGACTTAACACACCTACACACACCTGGTTACAGACTAACACCTACACACACCTGGTCACAGACTAACACACCCACACACACCTGGTCACTGACTATCACCTACACACACCTGGTCACTGACTAACACCTACACACACCTGGTCACAGACTAACACACCTACACACACACCTGGTCACAGACTAACACACCACACACACCTGGTCACTGACTTAACACACCTACACACACCTGGTCACAGACTAACACCTACACACACCTGGTCACTGACTAACACCTACACACACCTGGTCACAGACTAACACACCTACACACACACCTGGTCACAGACTAACACACCACACACACCTGGTCACTGACTTAACACACCTACACACACCTGGTTACAGACTAACACCTACACACACCTGGTCACTGACTAACACCTACACACACCTGGTCACTGACTAACACACCACACACACCTGGTCACAGACTTAACACACCTACACACACCTGGTCACAGACTAACACCTACACACACCTGGTCACTGACTAACACCTACACACACCTGGTCACTGACTAACACACCACACACACCTGGTCACTGACTAACAACTACACACACCTGGTCACAGACTAACACACCCACACACATCTGGTCACTGACTATCACCTACACACACCTGGTCACTGACTAACACCTACACACACCTGGTCACAGACTAACACACCTACACACACACCTGGTCACAGACTAACACACCACACACACCTGGTCACAGACTTAACACACCTACACACACCTGGTCACAGACTAACACCTACACACACTTGGTCACTGACTAACACCTACACACACCTGGTCACTGACTAACACACCACACACACCTGGTCACTGACTAACACCTACACACACCTGGTCACAGACTAACACACCCACACACACCTGGTCACTGACTATCACCTACGCACACCTGGTCACTGACTAACACCTACACACACCTGGTCACAGACTAACACACCTACACACACACCTGGTCACAGACTAACACACCACACACACCTGGTCACAGACTTAACACACCTACACACACCTGGTCACAGACTAACACCTACACACACCTGGTCACTGACTAACACCTACACACACCTGGTCACCTGGTCACTGACTAACACCTACACACACCTGGTCACTGACTAACACACACCTGGTCACTGACTAACACACCACACACACCTGGTCACTGACTAACACCTACACACACCTGGTCACAGACTAACACACCCACACACACCTGGTCACTGACTATCACCTACACACACCTGGTCACTGACTAACACCTACACACACCTGGTCACAGACTAACACACCTACACACACCTGGTCACAGACTAACACACCTACACACACACCTGGTCACAGACTAACACACCTACACACACACCTGGTCACAGACTAACACACCACACACACCTGGTCACTGACTTAACACACCTACACACACCTGGTCACAGACTAACACACCACACACACCTGGTCACAGACTTAACACAACTACACACACACCTGGTCACAGACTAACACCTACACACACCTGGTCACTGACTAACACCTACACACACCTGGTCACTGACTAACACACCACACACACCTGGTCACTGACTAACACCTACACACACCTGGTCACAGACTAACACACCCACACACACCTGGTCACTGACTATCACCTACACACACCTGGTCACTGACTAACACCTACACACACCTGGTCACAGACTAACACACCTACACACACACCTGGTCACAGACTAACACACCACACACACCTGGTCACAGACTTAACACACCTACACACACCTGGTCACAGACTAACACCTACACACACCTGGTCACTGACTAACACCTACACACACCTGGTCACTGACTAACACACCACACACACCTGGTCACTGACTAACACACCACACACACCTGGTCACTGACTAACACCTACACACACCTGGTCACTGACTAACACCTACACACACCTGGTCACTGACTATCACCTACACACACCTGGTCACTGACTAGCACCTACACACACATATATTTACCAAGCAGTGTGTCTATGGTTATATTGTGATGTCTTAGTAAATATTCTATTTGGTGAGAGATAAACTTTATTGTATTTATCCTAGTGAATCTATAATTAAACGGGTAAACTAGTACATGGACTCAGTAGCGCTACAATCAGGTTTTATTACTCGGTGATTTTAACATTCATGTTTGTTGTCCTAAAAAACGTTGGTTTTGGATTTCATGAACTCCTTTAGTCTTGCTCTGTGGGTCAATGAGGCCACTTAAATCATTGGTCCCACGTTGGAGGTTGTGCTGCCATCTGGATGTTTGGTTCTCGATCATGACGCTTTTGTCCCTGATCCCAGACCAGTTCTGTTGGAAACTAAACATGGCTCAAACTTGGTGTCTCCTCCTGCACCCGTTAATTATGTAATATCAGTAACAATTTATAAGAAATTGAAAACATTAAGGCTCCCTTTAGGCTACAAATAGTGCAAAAAAGTCAATATCTCACATCAATTTCTAAATCAAATTAAGTAACCAAGGATACATTCAGATACATCCAGTGAGCTTTAAGCTCAGCATTGACACAGGACTGACATCTGAGCTCCAAATGTCACTTGTGAAACTCACAGAGGATGAGACGCTTTCTTTAAGGAGTCACTCGATGAAAGAATACACTGTCTGGTGGAGCTCTGGAAGGGCTACGTCGGCGAAATATTTACGTCCCGGTAGCATGTAGCGAGGTTCCAAGTGGGTTAGTAGTCGGCGGAATCCGGCGTCTTCCACAACTGAAAAAGGCTGGTGGTCTAGTCCAATAAACTCGATGATTTTACGGGTAATTAGCTTAGCCTTTTGACTGTCACGCTCATATGGGCGAGTGTTTCCAAGCGTCGGCTGCGTTAGCTGCCGTCTGACTGTGGCTGCATTAGCATTAGCAGCTTCTTTTCATTGTCTGCGGTGAGCCTCAAAAACTCACCATGCTCTGCCAAGTGTTTAGTCTTTAAATGTCGGATCAAATTCGTTGTGTTGAATTTTTTTCAAGTGCCTCCTCCGCGGGGTATGTTTTCGTTGCAAGTGTTGCAAGACGCAAACTTAATATCACTCTCGCACACCGTAAAGAAGTTCCACACGGCAGACATGTTTGTCTTTGCGGGTTTGCCGCCCGCCACGCGCATGCGCACTAAGCGGGGAGAAGCGGAAGGGTGAACTACCGGCCGGGAAGAGTAAGCGCCAGTGCCAGATCGGAAATGAAAGGCAGTGATTGGCGATCACAGATCACACACTTTTGCAGGAAAATCGGCCGATAATTATCTGTGGCCGATCAATCGGAGCACCCCTAGTTGTAACACGTCTTTCTGTGAGAGGGGGGTTCTCACTGAGACACTCTCTCTCCTTCAGCTATCTCCTGCAGTAGCTTCTAACAGAAAATAGTCTCCTACACCTATCACCTGCAGTAGCTTCTAACAGAAAATAGTCTCCTACACCTATCTCCTGCATTAGCTTCTAACAGAAAATAGTCTCCTACACCTATCTCCTGCACTAGCTTCTAACAGAAAATAGTCTCCTACACCTATCTCCTGCATTAGCTTCTAACAGAAAATAGTCTCCTACACCTATCTCCTGCACTAGCTTCTAACAGAAAATAGTCTCCTACACCTATCTCCTGCACTAGCTTCTAACAGAAAATAGTCTCCTACACCTATCTCCTGCACTAGCTTCTAACAGAAAATAGTCTCCTACACCTATCTCCTGCATTAGCTTCTAACAGAAAATAGTCTCCTACACCTATCTCCTGCAGTACCTTCTAACAGAAAATAGTTTCCTACACCTATCTCCTGCAGTAGCTTCTAACAGAAAACAGTCTCCTACACCTATCTCCTGCAGTAGCTTCTAACAGAAAATAGTCTCCTACACATCTCCTGCAGTAGCTTCTGATAGAAAATAGTCTCCTACACCTATCTCCTGCAGTAGCTTCTAACAGAAAATAGTCTCCTACACATCTCCTGCAGTAGCTTCTGATAGAAAATAGTCTCCTACACCTATCTCCTGCAGTAGCTTCTAACAGAAAATAGTCTCCTACACATCTCCTGCAGTAGCTTCTGATAGAAAATAGTCTCCTACACCTATCTCCTGCAGTAGCTTCTGATAGAAAACAGACGGCGAAACTCTAGGGTAGAAAATCCTGACAGATCTACGTCACCCTCTCACTTAACATTCATGGATTCACCCATCCGGACTCACGACGGGGAAGCTGTTGTTGTTGGTTTAGTCCAGGAAACAGCAGAGAACGTCTCGGTTAGTAGAAGCTAACCGTTAGCATTAGCAGCTCTGTCGCGTGCCCGTCCCATTTACCGGTTCCTTTAAAACCCAGTTCCGTTAGAACTTATGAGACGGTGCATCCATCAGGGTTCGGGGGTGTATCGACGAGTATAATCGTACCAGACCCGGGTTTGGACCATCTAATTAGAATCTTGTCTTTTATTTTAAAGGTGAAATGACTTGCACGAATAGCCAGCCCCAGAGTGCTACACTTCTTTTAAACTCGTTACCTTTTGGTTAAGATACTAGAGAGAAGTCTGGAGGCAAGCCAAGCCTCTCAGCAATTGTTTGGGCTACCCGGAATTAATTGCGCCTCTAACAGCTTATGTGGGAGGTTGGTAACTATAAACTGATTTATGCTAGTTGATCAGGCTATCATAAGTTTATCAATTTATTTATTAATCCAACCTTCCAGCTGATTAGAGACTTTTTCAACCTGCAATCAGAGCCAAAATAACCTCGAATATTTTGCTTTTATCGCCCTTAAGACAACTCGTTACCCGCAAGGAGGGAGAAGTTAAAACTTCCCTTATCTTAAGGTTTCTTTATATTATTCTGTTATAAACTGTAAAGTAAGTCCTGATAATTCAGAGACCGACCTTCGACATGCTTACCTCTGTGCAATTTATGGCCAGGGCTCCAAACGTGAAGCTTTGGAGAAAACCTGAAAGAATCAGGATTATGTTTCTTTTTCAAAAAAGGTTTATTACAAAATCAAAATACAAAAATGGGTAAAGTAAAAAACAACTACTATCCCCCACGGAGGAATTAGTTCAAAATGATTAAATAAGAGTTAGTTTACACCAGCTCTTGTCTTCTCAGAATCTCCCCAAGAACGAAGCCTGAAGCACTCTCTCCTCGATCTGAGCTGCATCCTTTTATATCATTTCTGAGACTGCTCTAAACAATGCAAGAGTCACAAGTCATTCTCTCCTGACAGTTTAGGTCAAGGGGTCATCTACCAGATACACTTTTTTAGCTCTACATAAGACATTTAGTATCATTTCACTACATGCAGTATTCACATGAGGGCACAAAAGTTACATGCTGCACTCCTGGAATGAGAGCACAGGTCATAAATCTTCATGTTGGTAGCAAATTGTAGATCTTCTTCCAGCATTCCTGAGAGCTCCTGGGTCCAGCTGGGCTTCTCCTCACTCCATGCCATTCCTTCTTTTCCCGCCAGAGGTGGAGTTAGGGGCGGGCCCAGGGGTGTGTCCATGGGTGGATCCACAGAAGCCAGCCTGTCTTTTGACCCTTTGCCTAGTTCTGTCCTCACCAGCAAGTCCTGAACTCCTGTCCTCTTGACCCTTGTGTGACCCTTGTCTCTGACCACTGTTTCTAAGTCTTGACTGGTTGCTCGGGCTTGCAACAGCTCCACCACACAGCAGAACTCCTCCAGGCTTGTGTTATTTGTGGAGATAAAACATCAGCGTTGCAGATCAGCGGTCGAGTGAGTTTTTTAAGGCCTGAAAAGGAACAACAGATATCTCAGAGTTTAAACCTTTATAGAACGTTATCGTGCCTTTGATCAGTAACTTATAGAATGTGTGTGTGATTTATTTACAGATATTGAATCAAGTCATGTGAAATAATCGTGGTAACCGTGATTATTTCTCACACTATAATCGTTTATAGTCATTGCAACCCTAGTGTGGGTCTCAGTGCACCTGCCTTGTGTTGAGCAGCGGACCAAGATGGGCCTGAGGGTTGCAGGAGCTTAACAACGGTACCGTGTGTCAGCTGAAAGCTTTGGCTGGAAGTGTTTCCTCTTTTAAAGTTGTTCATAATGTTTGGATCAACCAGGTTAAAGAAAGTTTATAGGTGTCCTCAGACCTGCCCTTCTCACATCTTAGAGAAGCTTATTTCATTAAAATAAGTGAAGCTAACCTGTTAAACAGTAATTTCCTAATACTGGTATTAATATGCGACATAACTGACTAGAAATCATTATTAAATCATCATGTAGAGTTATTTGGTGTGTTTAAGATCTGAAATAAGGGTTTTCAAGATTAAACCTTTAAGTTTCATTCATTACTGTCAAGCAGTCAAGCCATTGTTAAATCACTAACCTAACCCTAACGCACCTGTAAAGGTAGGAAGTCCTTGATGAGACCAAACAAGATTCTTTTATTAAAGGTGAAAGAGTCTCGTCTTCTGCAGGAGACCTGTGTCAGCAGATAAGCAACAAAATGATGGTTATGATGGCGTCTCCAGATACATGGTAATGACCCGCACTTGTACAGCGCCTCTCAGAGTACGGACTCCAAAGTGCTTTACACTACAGTGTATCATTCATCCATTCACACACACACATTCACACGCTGGTGGGGATGAGCTACCATGTAGCCACAGCTGCCCTGGGGCGCACTGACAGAGGCGAGGCTGCCGAGCACTGGCGCCACCGGTCCCTCCAACCACCTCCAGCAGCAGGCAAGGTGGGTTAAGTGTCTTGCCCAAGGACACAACAGCAGAATTCTCTGTCCGGAGCCGGGATCGAACCTGCAACCTTCTGATTACTGGACAACCCGCTCCACCTGTTGAGCTGCTGCTGCCCCGATGGCCAGCTTAGGGACGTTTATGCAACATAAGTACAGCTTATAGCAGCAGAACATGGAGATGTGGGGCTTTTCTTTAGCTCTTTTACACTCAGCTGACATCCAACGTGACTCACTTTTAGCGTTTAGCGTGAATCCTGTGTTGGCCCGCTATGGTTTCAGAGTTCCTTGCCTGATTTATTGTCCCAGTCCACCCCTGAAGAGATGATCAAAATCTCCTCAGTGGCAACCCCGTCTGACCAGATTTCCTTAAGGCTCTGGATTTTGTAGGGTTGTGTTGTCCACGCGATACTGCAGAGCCATCGGGGCAGTTCCTCTGGACTGGCAGACTGGGGTACTGCGGGAGTATGAGGTACCAGAACCTCTGATAAGGGCTGTTAGGTCCCTGTATGACCGGTGTCAGAGCTTGGTCCGCAGTGCCGGCAGTAAGTCGGGCTTGTTCCCAGTGAGAGTTGGACTCCGCCAAGGCTGCCCTTTGTCACCGATTCTGTTCATAACCTTTAAGGACAGGATTTCTAGGTGCAGCCAAGGTGTGGAGGGCATCCGTTTTGGTGGCCTGAGGATCAGGTCTCTGCTTTTTGCAGATGATGTGGTCCTGTTGGCTTCATCAGAACGTGATCTTCAGCTTTCGCTGGAGCGGTTCGCAGCCGAGTGTGAAGCAGCTGGGATGAGAATCAGCTCCTCTAAATCTGAGACCATGGTCTTGATTCGGAAAAGGGTAGAACCCCTTCTCCACGCTCGATAGACGGATTGGTGCTGCATCTGCAGTGATGCGGGCGTTGTACCGGTCTGTCGTGGTGAAGAGAGAGCTGAGTCAGAAGGCGAAGCTCTCGATTTACCGCTCGATCTACGTTCCTACCCTCAACCCTTAGAGACAGGGTGAGAAGCTTGGTCAGGTGACTCGGGCATCTGGTCAGGATGCCTCCCTGGTGAGGTTTTTTGGGTTAGGGTGAGGAAGAGCGTAGGAGTGCTGCCGCTTCAGGTTCTCACAGCGGTTTGGAGCTTAAAGCTCCTGAAACAGAACAAAATCAGCTCTAAACAGGTTTCTGTCAGATGTACCTTTATAGGTTGTTCATGAGGCTGGGCGTGTTTGCTGTTTGGCAGTCGGGCGTAAACGCCGCAGTAGTAACATAAGTACTATCTGTGGTTAGACATGGTCACCAGTGTGCTGCAGCCTTACTGGTTTGAAACAAGCCCCAGTGAATGGATGTGGGCACCAGCAGATGCTGCAGTAGGAAGACGTGATGATGATTTCATAACACTTCTGCTGCATTAAAGAGTCAGACCAAGCAGGTAGCTGAGCTAAAGCTGCACGTATGGCCCGTAACCTTCAGGGTTATGATGCTGTTTCCTGTTCTGAGAGTGAATTAGTCTCATAGTCACCATTACCAATAAATGATGGTCCCTGATCATTTTACATCATCCTCTCACAATACTCTCATTTCTCTGACCTCGTGATGAGTTTATAAAAGGTCACAGCAGGTCACCACAGACCGGGGGGGGGGGGGGGGGGGGGGGTAGTCGTCACCCTTTTCACACCCTCTGAGTTTGCAGGTATGCATTAAGCAGTGTTGGGCAAGTTACTTCAAAACTGTAATGCATTATTTATTACTTGTTACCCTCATTTTAAAGTAATTCATTACATTACAATATTACTGATTTTAAAATGTAAGGCATTACACTACTTTTGCATTACTTTAAGTTACTTTCACCAAAACAACTTCAGTATGAATCTGGTCATGTGACGCTCAGTGAGCTCATGACATGTATGTGGAAGGTGATGTGGTGTCTGAGCTAGGGTTGCTGTTAAAACAGTCAGATATGATAACAGTGCTTTAACATGATTGTTTATTAAATAAAAACAACAACAATCTGTGCTCTCAGCACGCTGCCATCTGTAACGTGTAAGTTTTCAGTTCATGATTCGGTTCGGTGTTTGACAACCAAAGAGGGAGGACTTGTGAACAACGCCAACGGGGAACGGGGCTGCGGCTCCTTTCTCCCCCCCTCTCGCTGTTCCTGCCAAGCCAGACAGGATAGCTGAATTACAACCGCTAACGCAGACTCGTCCCGAGTCTTTTGATTTCTGAGTAATTAAACTTAAGAAAGCGCATCTGCAAACGCTTCATCATCACGTGTACCGGGGGGCATCTCTGGACCGGATCGCCGCACACCTTCGTCTCCTCATCCAGCCGAGGTGCCCTGGATGAAACATCGTCCTTTGACGTTCCGGATCTGAACGAGGGTCCTCGTACGGTGAGGCAGAACACAACAGATAGCGTTTGATGCATCTTTTCCAACGAAACCTAAGTTTATTCAATCCATCACTTTTCACTCAGACACCTGTTTCTTCCTGAAGCAAAATCAGACGCACACACGCATTCATCTCACCTCATTTTCAATTCTCACACATCCAACACAAGGTCTATTTGAGCAAGTTTACAATATCAACTGTTAAAGATTGTCCAACAAGGTTGCCAATGTTGATTGTTGTTTCCTCTGCTCGTCATTTCAAAATCATTAGTTTAGTTTGAAGAATTAAAACTTTTAACTTTCAAACTTGTCTCTTCATTGAACTGAAACACAGATCCACGGATATTATCGACAGTTTATCGATGAAAACAACCTTTGAGTCTTCTTAAAACTATAAAATTTAGTTATTAATTTATTAAAAATTAATATCTCAAATTAATATGTAGAATGGTTCCTCTTTCATAAAAGAGCCTAAACCATTACTCTACATAATTGGCAGAGCCTAGCCAGGTTCTCTACACATCTTATATTAACTGAGCAGGGAGTGAGGTGGTGTGGGCTCCAAGCCTATATTTGCCTTGGTCCCCAAATGCCTTGATACGGCCCTGGATGTGGGACTGACTCCTGGGCTGATCTGATTCTATCACATGTATAAATATTAAATGCTTATATATTATTGCTTTTCACTGGTAAACGTGTATTGGGGATAAATCTACCTACTTTTTTCTTTTTTTTCTTGATTTTATGTGAATAATTTCCTGCCCTTTCTCTCTCGAATCTTCCTGCATGCTGCATGTTTTCTCCGTCTTCCAGAAAAAACTGTTTCCTAGATTTCCTACTTTCTAATGATCAGCCAAAGGGATCTTCACATGCGCGGCGCTCCAGCAGTAATGAGTTGAAATCACCGGGGCACAGATTATGAACTCAGCTGAGGCAAAGCACGTCAGAAAAGCACAAAATACCAGAGAATATGCGCTGATATGAACGATCGCAAGTGAATTATTTTGTTTTAGTGCAGCGATTTTGTGAATGTTACAGCGGCCGCGTGCAGGAGCAGCTGGAGTAGTTGAGCCGTTACCGCGGCGTCCTCTCTGCCCGCAAAGCTGAGTCCACAAATGACGTAATATAAGCAGATACTGGATCTTTCTTCGGGTTTCCCGCAATTTGAATTTTTAAGGAACACATCTTGATTCTGGGTTTAAAAATGCATTGTAATTACTGCGTTACTGACAATTGTACCGAGTAAATATTACCATTTTCTTTCCCTGTAATGCCTTACATTACCACATTACAGCAAAAAGCAATGCATTACAGTAATTAATTACTTTTTTACTGCATTACTCCCAACACTGGCATTAAGGTGTGTGACACTTAATAAATGATCACATGGCCTCCTCCTATGTTACACTTGACACAATGGGTAAGAGAGGAAGAGCAGAGGCCCCAGCACAGAACCTTGTGGGACACCATAGGTAAGAGAGGTGGTGGAGGACCTAAACTCTGAGACGGCCACAGAAAAGGAGCGCTCAGAGAGATAAGAGGAGAACCACTCCAGAGCAGATCCTGATAGGCCTACCCAGTCTCTCAGCTTCTCCAGTAGCAGGTGATGGTCAACAGTGTCAAAGGCTGCATTCCGTCCTGGGGACACCTGAGCAGTGGTTTACCTGCTCCAGGTAGAGGTCGTGATCAGCACTTGTCTTTTGTGTCCATCAGGGGGTCGTTCCTGACAAAGAAACAGGACCAGGCTGCCAGGAAGATCATGAGGTTCCTGAGGCGCTGCAGACACCGGTAAGACCCTGTCCTGAGGACACGTCTTGTCTCCTGGTCCCAAGTCACACGTTGCCTCCTTCTGCAGGATTAAAGAGTTGAAACAGACAAAAGAGCTGGAGAGGAGAGGACTCACCACGTAGAGGTCTCCTGGAGGACAAATGGAACCAGAGGCACGATGGACAGGGACGCCTTACCCCCCCCCCCCCCCCCCCCACCCCCCCATGTGTCCTGTCCAGGCTGAATGTAGCTGTCTCCAGCTCGGAGCTCCGCCCCCATCGAGTCCCAAAGGAGTTTCTCTGGACTTAATTATATAAACAATCGTATGAAAACACATATATATTCTATATTCTGAGTTTCCTAGATGTTCTATTTATTACAGCATGAGCCGTGTGTGTGTGTGTGTGTGTGTGTGTGAGAGAGAGAGAAAGTATTGGCATTTTCACATCTGGTCCAACCCGGTCCTGGTAGCATCAGCCCTCCCCGCGTGGCCAGGTTGTGGTCACGGATCATGTGGGCGGGGCTACAGGTGTGCGGTGAGGTGGTAGACGAAGGCGGTTGAGAAGTGGCTCTGACATGAAGCACACTGCAGACGCCTCAGTGAGAGTACCAGACCCCCCACGGCTGCCCCGGTCCTCGGCTCCAGGCCCTAACCCCAAGTTAAAACCCAAACCATAAAACAGGTTTTCAGCACTGATGATCAGAGGAAGCACCTTCCAGAGCCTAGGGGCCGCTACAGAGGAGCCCCGTCACCTCTGAGCTAACGTCTCGCTCTAGCAGCATCCCATCAGCCCACCCCAGAGGGCAGGGGGGTGGAGAACCAGTAGCTCAGAGAGGTCATCTGGAGCTGGGGTGAGCTGACCACGGTCAACCTCAGCGTCCTCCGACCAAACACCACAGCCTGTCTTTGTCAAGTTGGAGAACATCCATCTGCTAACCCCGACAAGACCATCCGAGAGGCTGCTCCCTCTCTAGGTAGGCAGCAGAAGCTCCAGGGACCAGAAGGTTGTAGGTTCAACACTGCTGCTGTGTCCTTAAGCTAGACACTTAGCCCGCCTTACCTGTTGGTGGTGGTCGGAGGGCCCGGTGGTGCCCGTGCTCGACCAGCGTGTGAATAACTGTTGTAAAGCACCTTGGGGAGTTGTAGAACCCAAGAAGGTGCCGTACAGACACATTAACCATAGGTTAGCTTCAGCGGGTGTGTTGGGTCGGCTCCAGGGCCGGGCCGGATGTGAATGAGACACCAGTGTGTGTGTGTGTGTGTGTGTGAGAGAGAAAAGTGTGTGTGCGTGCGCTGCACTGACTGAAGTCTTACCCCCTCACCGCTCTGGTTTTGTTCTGAGTCTCGTCTGCTTTAGACTAAAGATGCTACGTCTCCATGGTGACCATAGCACTTTCTGCCGGTCTTGTTTCCGTGGCGATGGCAGCTTCTGGTCCCCCAACATGATCTTCTATCTCCATGACGACTGCTGTGGTCCTCGGGTTTGCTCAGTGACGTTTTTGCACGACTTTGTATTTGATTGTTCTGCATCTGTATGAATAAAGAGCTGTTTACGACCCGTCTCCATGGTGATGATGAAACTAACCAGCATCTCCACTAGTGTCCCAACGTTTCATCAGATTTAAGATGGTCCTTCAGTAGAAACCCACTGGAGGTTCCTGGTTCCACAGGTGGGTTCTAGATGGTTCCTTCTGTTCAGTTTATTTACAAAGCACCCAAGCACAGACCTTCACTAGGTCTAACCCCGCCTAGCCCCAACAGGTTCATGGAACACTGAAGATGCTCCACATCAGCACATCGCTGGTCTGGTTCTCCTGCTGTCATCTAATCAACTCTGTGGAGAGAACATTAGATTGTGTCTGAAATCAGCTGATGTGGGAACAGCTTCAGGTGTCCTCCTCGTCCTGAGAAGCTTCAGCACCAGATGTTCTTCTCTGCTGGAACCAGAAGATCAGAAGCTGCTCTATAAGAACCCCAGGAGCCTCCACTGCTGCTCAGATGCTTTTATTAAAAAACCAAGACTCAGATGGTCACTGATGCTGCTTCTGACACACACACACACACACACACACACACACACACACACCAGAACATTAACCGACAACAATCTAGAATAAAAAAGTAAAAAAGAATCTGGTCCAGGTTCTTCAGAAGAAGTCCAGGTCATCTGGAGCATCCAGGTCTCTGTATTCGATGATGGAGCGAGGGTCTCCCCGCATGCCCCTACACACACACACACACACACACACACATTAGGCCCGTCCTTCACAACCAACACATGTTTGTCCTGTTTCACTACCTGCTGCTTCTTGGTTTCCCAGAAATGGCCCCGCCCCCCCTGAAGTTGTCATAGTTACCACGGCCCGCCCCAAACTGGTGGCCAGGTGGCAGGTGAGGACCCACACCTGAAACACACACAGGTGACCTTTGACCTGCTGAGAACCCTGACCCAGAAAGAAAAGGGAGGAGCGTACCTGGGAAGCCCGGCATGGGAGGTCTGAGTCCTGGTGGATACCCCAGAAGGTTTTGCTGCTGTGGCGACTGAACAGGAAATGCGGCCAAACCAGGAGGCGGGGCTAAAACACAAGTGTGAGACACTAGTGACAACAAAGCCAACGTGATAAGACTCATGTTGGCACATCGGCGTAAAACTGCCCCCATGATGCGTCTCATGAGCGTGCCATGGCGCCATGGCGATGCGTGGAGACTGTCCGGCACACACCGGACAGAGCGGGGTGTCGTGATCACGCGTGGACTTGCCGTCAAGCTCCAGCCGGTAACCATTTTAAAAATGAACGTAAACACGGTAAAGCTTCACTTTAGTAAACAGAACCAGCTGAGATGATAAACTGGAGCGATGCTGAGCTTCTCCCTGTTAGAGCTGGAGCTCAGATCACCTGACCGGTCCGAGACTGGAGGACCGACACCTTTAGGAGCACCTCGTTAGAACGCTTAACCTTCACGGCTTTGATGGCAATAAAACGCAAGCCATGTCCAAGATAAACGGAAGTCCGCAGCAGAGCCGAGACCGCCCCATACCTCCTTGTTAAAGGGACATGATTGAACCTCATTACCACCACGACCCAAGGCTCCCCGCTGCCGCCACGGCGTCTGCAGCATCGTTTTATACAAAACCATCCCAACATGTAGCTTAGTGAGGACTTCCTGGTTTAGGCTCCTCATTCATGTGTTCATCGCAGTCGCTTATTTAACTACATTTACCATCTCTGACAGACATTACCTTGTGCTGGTGGTGGGAGGGGCTTGTTCTCAGGTAGACAGGGCCTTTTAGCGTCCCACAGGAAGTTGTTAAAGAACTCCACTTCCTGACGAACTGCGGTGACCTTATCAGCGTGTTTGTTCAAGATGTGTTTACGCACAAACTCTGGAGCCTGAATGACAACAACACTTCCATCAAAATGTTACCATGGTAACCAGGTGAGGTGGGGGTCAGAGGTAGGCCTCACCTTGAACTTCTTCCCACTCAGAGGACAGAGCCACTTGTCCTTACTGAGCTCTTGTGTGTTAGCAGACAGGAACTTCTCAACCTGGAGCAAAAACACAGGTGTGATAACAGGTGTAGCAAGCACTAGCTCTAATGCATGCCTGCTAGCATGCACTAGCTCTAATGCATGGCTGTTAGCAAGCACTAGCTCTAATGCATGCCTGCTAGCATGCACTAGCTCTAATGCATGCCTGCTAGCATGCACTAGCTCTAATGCATGCCTGCTAGCATGCACTAGCTCTAATGCATGGCTGTTAGCAAGCACTAGCTCTAATGCATGCCTGCTAGCATGCACTAGCTCTAATGCATGGCTGCTAACATGTGCTAGCTCTAATGCATGGCTGCTAGCAAGCACTAGCTCTAATGCATGGCTGCTAACATGTGCTAGCTCTAATGCATGGCTGCTAGCAAGCACTAGCTCTAATGCATGGCTGCTAGCAAGCACTAGCTCTAATGCATGGCTGCTAACATGTGCTAGCTCTAATGCATGGCTGCTAGCATGCACTAGCTCTAATGCATGGCTGTTAGCAAGCACTAGCTCTAATGCATGCCTGTTAGCATGCACTAGCTCTAATGCATGCCTGCTAGCATGCACTAGCTCTAATGCATGCCTGCTAGCATGCACTAGCTCTAATGCATGGCTGTTAGCAAGCACTAGCTCTAATGCATGCCTGCTAGCATGCACTAGCTCTAATGCATGCCTGCTAGCATGCACTAGCTCTAATGCATGCCTGCTAGCATGCACTAGCTCTAATGCATGGCTGTTAGCAAGCACTAGCTCTAATGCATGCCTGCTAGCATGCACTAATTCTAATGCATGGCTGCTAACATGTGCTAGCTCTAATGCATGGCTGTTAAAAAGCACTAGCTCTAATGCATGCCTGCTAGCATGCACTAGCTCTAATGCATGGCTGTTAGGAAGCACTAGCTCTAATGCATGCCTGCTAGCATGCACTAGCTCTAATGCATGGCTGTTAGCAAGCACTAGCTCTAATGCATGCCTGCTAGCATGCACTAGCTCTAATGCATGGCTGTTAGCATGCACTAGCTCTAATGCATGCCTGCTAGCATGCACTAGCTCTAATGCATGCCTGCTAGCATGCACTAGCTCTAATGCATGGCTGTTAGCAAGCACTAGCTCTAATGCATGCCTGCTAGCATGCACTAGCTCTAATGCATGTTAGCAAGCACTAGCTCTAATGCATGGCTACTAGCATGCACTGGCTCGAATGCATGGCTGCTAACATGCGCTAGCTCTAATGCATGGCTGCTAGCAAGCACTAGCTCTAATGCATGGCTGCTAGCATGCGCTGGCTCTAATGCATGGCTGCTAGCAAGCACTAGCTCTAATGCATGGCTGCTAGCATGCACTAGCTCTAATGCATGTTAGCAAGCACTAGCTCTAATGCATGGCTACTAGCATGCACTGGCTCGAATGCATGGCTGCTAACATGCGCTAGCTCTAATGCATGGCTGCTAGCAAGCACTAGCTCTAATGCATGGCTGCTAGCATGCGCTGGCTCTAATGCATGGCTGCTAGCAAGCACTAGCTCTAATGCATGGCTGCTAACATGCGCTAGACCTAATGCATGGCTGCTAGCAAGCACTAGCTCTAATGCATGGCTGCTAGCATGCACTAGCTCTAATGCATGGCTGCTAGCAAGCACTAGCTCTAATGCATGGCTACTAGCATAAACTGGCTCTAATGCATGGCTGCTAGCAAGAACTAGCTCTAATGCATGGCTGCTAGCATGCACTGGCTCTAATGCATGGCTACTAGCAAGCACTAGCTCTAATGCATGCCTGCTAGCATGCACTAGCTCTAATGCATGCCTGCTAGCATGCACTAGCTCTAATGCATGGCTGCTAGCATGCACTGGCTCTAATGCATGGCTACTAGCAAGCACTAGCTCTAATGCATGCCTGCTAGCATGCACTAGCTCTAATGCATGGCTGCTAGCAAGCACTAGTTCTAATGCATGGCTGCTAACATGTGCTAGCTCTAATGCATGGCTGCTAGCAAGCACTAGCTCAAATTCATGGCTGCTAACATGTGCTAGCTCTAATGCATGGCTGCTAGCATGCACTAGCTCTAATGCATGGCTGTTAGCAAGCACTAGCTCTAATGCATGCCTGCTAGCATGCACTAGCTCTAATGCATGTTAGCAAGCACTAGCTCTAATGCATGGCTACTAGCATTCACTGGCTCGAATGCATGGCTGCTAACATGCGCTAGCTCTAATGCATGGCTGCTAGCAAGCACTAGCTCTAATGCATAGCTGCTAGCATGCGCTGGCTCTAATGCATGGCTGCTAGCAAGCACTAGCTCTAATGCATGGTTGCTAGCATGCACTAGCTCTAATGCATGTTAGCAAGCACTAGCTCTAATGCATGGCTACTAGCATGCACTGGCTCGAATGCATGGCTGCTAACATGCGCTAGCTCTAATGCATGGCTGCTAGCAAGCACTAGCTCTAATGCATGGCTGCTAGCATGCGCTGGCTCTAATGCATGGCTGCTAGCAAGCACTAGCTCTAATGCATGGCTGCTAACATGCGCTAGACCTAATGCATGGCTGCTAGCAAGCACTAGCTCTAATGCATGGCTGCTAGCATGCACTAGCTCTAATGCATGGCTGCTAGCAAGCACTAGCTCTAATGCATGGCTACTAGCATAAACTGGCTCTAATGCATGGCTGCTAGCAAGCACTAGCTCTAAGCCATGGCTGCTAAAATGTGCTAGCTCTAATGCATGGCTGCTAGCAAACACTAGCTCTAATGCATGGCTGCTAGCATGCACTGGCTCTAATGCATGGCTACTAGCAAGCACTAGCTCTAATGCATGCCTGCTAGCATGCACTAGCTCTAATGCATGCCTGCTAGCATGCACTAGCTCTAATGCATGCCTGCTAGCATGCACTAGCTCTAATGCATGGCTGCTAGCAAGCACTAGCTCTAATGCATGGCTGCTAACATGTGCTAGCTCTAATGCATGGCTGCTAGCAAGCACTAGCTCTAATGCATGGCTGCTAACATGTGCTAGCTCTAATGCATGGCTGCTAGCAAGCACTAGCTCTAATGCATGGCTGCTAACATGTGCTAGCTCTAATGCATGGCTGCTAGCAAGGACTAGCTCTAATGCATGGCTGTTAGCATGCACTAGCTCTAATGCATGGCTGCTAGCATGCACTAGCTCTAATGCATGGTTGCTAACATGTGCTAGCTCTAATGCATGGCTGCTAGCAAGCACTAGCTCTAATGCATGGCTGTTAGCAAGCACTAGCTCTAATGCATGGCTGTTAGCAAGCACTAGCTCTAATGCATGGCTGCTAACATGTGCTAGCTCTAATGCATGGCTGTTAGCAAGCACTAGCTCTAATGCATGGCTGCTAACATGTGCTAGCTCTAATGCAGAGGTGGAAAGTAAGAAATTACATTTACTCACGTTACTGTAATTGAGTAGCCTTTTTGTAAATTTATACTTTTTAAGTCGTTTTTAAAAGCTGTACTTTTACTTGAGTAAGTTTTTAAAAAAAGAATTGTAATTCGCTACATTTTAATTATTTTAACCACAATTGAAACTTACCATCCTAGAAAAACCTCGTCCAATCAATGTGCACGTCCTGTTCTCACTGATTGGATAGAAATCCCTCCTTCAAGCTGAGCGTGTGTGTATGTGTGTGCGCGCACAGGGTTAGGGTTAGGGTCAGTGCATGCATTGAGTAAAAAATTATCAAAGTATTGGTACTCGTACTTAACTAGGAAATTTTAGTAGTCTTTCCACCTCTGCTCTACAGGCAGATGCAGACAAACAGGTAGACAGGTGTACAGACAGACGGTACCTCTTGTTCCAGGTCTTTCTTTCCAAGCCGGACAGCTTCTTCTTCACTGAGTTTCTCAGACGGTGAAAGAAGAGGAGCCAGCCGCTCTTCACACATCCTTAGGTGTTCTGCCACTGTCCAATCAGAGCACAGCGTTACCTGTTGATGTCAGTTACATCCTAACCAGCTACCAGGAGACCCTGGCTGAACAGGAAGATCCTCGAACCCTGTCTAAGACTAGGCTCCTCTCCTGTGGAACCAGCTCCCAGCTTTAGTCCGTGAGGCAGACACCTTGTCTACTTTTAAGAATAGGCTTAAAACATTTTTATTTGATAGGGCCTATGGTTAAAATCTGATGTTAGCCTAGATCTGGACAAGTGGGGGAGTAGAGGGAGGTGGAGTGTACAGTCGGTAAAGACGGCTCTCCCTTGCCCTGCCTCCAACATGCCTCCATCTAAATAGGATAGATTATCCAGAGTTATCTCTGTAGTTATGCTGCTATAGGCTTAGGCCTGATTTATGCTTCTGCGTCTGCGTCAGTGCGGAGCACACGCAACGCCATTATCCGTCCTTGCGTAGGGATCCGGCAGGCACGCAAGTACGTACGGAGTCGAGCCCGCTTTTTTAAACATCCGTCGAACCAGGGCCCAAAATTAAATTCTTTACTCACCGGCCAAGTTGGCTGGTAGATGATGAAAATCTACCGGCCAAAATCCTAAATGATTTAGATCCACCTAAAGCATGTTATTCTATATCATGTTGGTTCCAAACAGAGTGACAAAATAATTAAAACATCAATTAATAAGGAAAACAACTCTTTTGTCATTTTTACTATTTATTTATTTATTTTTAGAGATGTTTTTATGAACTCTTTCATTGAAATCTAGTCAGACTCCTTGTTTTCTGTCCATGAAGTCTGGCCTCCTGCTTCTGACACCGTCTTTGTGCCAAAGCATTACAGCCTCATTTGGGTCCTAGTCCTTGATCTCTGGAGAACACAGCTGCACCATGAGAACATCTCTAGGGTTGTCACGGTAACCGGTGTAGCAGTAAACCCCGGTAAAAAAGCTGACAATAATAATAAACGTCTTGTTTTTAAAAACATGTATATTATCTCGGTGGGTTTACCGTGGCTGCGGTGTAGGCGCGGTGACCCTTACCAGCCACCGTATCATCTGCTGAAGTTGCCGGCGGCACATGCGCACTTTGTTGTTTACAACCAAAACTTTCTTAAAGCTAAAGCTGAAATAATGGCAGGAGGAGACGGCAGCGCTCAGGAGGACATTTATTATCCCTCAAAGAAGACAAAGTCGGAAGTACGGGCATCTTTTGGATATTTGAAGAATGCCGAGGGACAGCTGTCTGTGAAAGGCAGCAACGCTACGTGGCCATCATAATGTAGCCATTGTCTCACGACTCCGCCATCTCCGTTAGATGCGGCGTTCACGTTTCGCGTACGTTTGTGTACGTTGCATGCAGGCGGGAGGAGTATCAGACATCCGTGGAAGATGACTGATAAACATAACTCATTTGGTGCAAACATTTACTCGCCAGGTGGCAGGTAGAGCTCAAACATTTACTCGCCAAATGGAGCAATTTGCTCACATTTGGCGAGAGGCGAGTGTTAATTTCAGACCATGCGTTGAACGAAACGGATGACGCAAGCTTGTGATTGGTCAGGACGCTGCTGTTGTTTACAGCGCCGCCATTGCAAAGAGAGCCGAGGATAACTAGCGGCAGACACGGAGCAGCTTGAAGAATACCTAATGAAAAAACTAAAAATATGAATGTTTCATCCTCGCGTGACTGGAGGAGTGAAAAGATGCGCAGCAAGCGTTTTATTTGTGGACGGAAATGACAGGAAACGTGGGTTTAGAGGTGGGGAGCGCATGAAGCGGTGGGAGAATGAGAGACAAATATGTCCGTGTTAAAATCTCTTATATACACAAAACACAATATAAACACACGATCTTGGACCGATACATGACAGGATACCACAGAACAGCGCTACGCCCTCTGTTGTCCTGCCGGGGAATTGCTTTGCAACACTCTCCAGGAGACGGAGAAGTATGAGAGCAAAACGCTTCCGTCAATCCGTGTCTGTCCCTTGCAGAGCTGACAGAGAAGCATGAACCAGGCTTAGACTGCTGGAGGATACACTGACCACTTCTCACACTCTACTGCTTTCTTCTACAGTCTGCTCTTTAACTGTATTATTTCCTGCTATTTCAGCTGTTAACTTTATTTTCTCTCTAAGTGTTTTTCTCCCCAGAAGAAGCTACAACGATGTTCTGCTGAGCTGTGGTGGCCTCATGGAGGGGGCCATCGACTAGCACACTGCTGCTAACCACTAAAACATTCTCCCTCTCCTGATAACAACTTTTTACTTTCCTTGACGTTGGATGTGCTACTACTAGTTTACCTGTTAAATTATAGATCCACTAGGATAAATACAATAAAGTTTATCTTTTACCAAATACAATATTTACTAAGAAATCACAATATAACTATAGACACATTATTGTGTGTGTGTGTGTGTGTGTGTGTGTGTGTGTGTGTGTGTGTGTGCTCTGTCTTCTCCATCCCCAGTGAGTCGTGGAGGATGGCTGCTTATACTGAGCCAGGATTCTCTGGAGGTTTCTTCCTGTTAAAAGGGAGTTTTCCTCTCCACTGTCGCTGCATGCTTGCTTAGTATGAGGATTGCTGTAAACACTCTGACACTAGTCAGTGACTCGATGCAATTTGCTGGGTTCCTTATATAGGAAACATTATTTCTGATTGGCTTAATGAACTGACCTGGATTGGAATGTTTATTATGTGAAGTGCCTTGAGACGACTCTGGTCGTGATTTGGCGCTTTATAAATAAACTAGAATTGAATTGAATTGGTTCCTTTACATAGGCTACGGCTACGAGACCCCTCCCCCACATACAGACAGATGCAGAGAAGGGAAGAGCTCCACACGCAACTCCAGCAGGTAGACCTACTGCTGCAGCTGGACCTACTCCAGCAGGTAGACCTACTCCAGCAGCTGGACCTACTCCAGCAGGTAGACCTACTGCTGCAGCTGGACCTACTCCAGCAGGTAGACCTACTGCTGCAGCTGGAACTACTCCAGCAGGTAGACCTACTGCTGCAGCTGGACCTACTCCAGCAGGTAGACCTACTGCTGCAGCTGGAACTACTCCAGCAGGTAGACCTACTGCTGCAGCTGGACCTACTCCAGCAGGTAGACCTACTCCAGCAGGTAGACCTACTCCAGCAGGTAGACCTACTCCAGCAGCTGGACCTACTCCAGCAGGTAGACCTACTGCTGCAGCTGGACCTACTCCAGCAGGTAGACCTACTGTTGCAGCTGGAACTACTCCAGCAGGTAGACCTACTGCTGCAGCTGGACCTACTCCAGCAGGTAGACCTACTGCTGCAGCTGGAACTACTCCAGCAGGTAGACCTACTGCTGCAGCTGGACCTACTCCAGCAGGTAGACCTACTCCAGCAGGTAGACCTACTCCAGCAGGTAGACCTACTGCTGCAGCTGGACCTACTCCAGCAGGTAGACCTACTCCAGCAGGTAGACCTACTCCAGCAGGTAGACCTACTGCTGCAGCTGGACCTACTCCAGCAGGTAGACCTACTCCAGCAGGTAGACCTACTGCTGCAGCTGGACCTACTCCAGCAGGTAGACCTACTGCTGCAGCTGGACCTACTCCAGCAGGTAGACCTACTGATGCAGCTGGACCTACTCCAGCAGGTAACATATTGCTGCAGCTGGACCTACTCCAACAGGTAACATCTTGCTGCAGCTGGACCTACTCCAACAGGTAGACCTACTGCTCCAGTTAGGCCTACTCCAGCATGTAGACCTACTGCTGCAGCTAGACCTACTCCAGCAGGTAGACCTAATGCTGCAGTTAAACCCACTCCAGCATGTAGACCTACTGCTGCAGTTAGGCCTACTCCAACAGGTAGACCTACTGCTGCAGCTGGACCTACTCCAGCAGGTAGACCTACTGCTGCAGCTGGAACTACTCCAGCAGGTAGACCTACTGCTGCAGCTGGAACTACTCCAGCAGGTAGACCTACTGCTGCAGCTGGACCTACTCCAGCAGGTAGACCTACTGCTGCAGCTGGAACTACTCCAGCAGGTAGACCTACTGCTGCAGCTGGAACTACTCCAGCAGGTAGACCTACTGCTGCAGCTGGAACTACTCCAGCAGGTAGACCTACTGCTGCAGCTGGACCTACTCCAGCAGGTAGACCTACTGCTGCAGCTGGAACTACTCCAGCAGGTAGACCTACTGCTGCAGCTGGACCTACTCCAGCAGGTAGACCTACTGCTGCAGCTGGAACTACTCCAGCAGGTAGACCTACTGCTGCAGCTGGAACTACTCCAGCAGGTAGACCTACTGCTGCAGCTGGAACTACTCCAGCAGGTAGACCTACTGCTGCAGCTGGAACTACTCCAGCAGGTAGACCTACTGCTGCAGTTAGGCCTACTCCAACAGGTAGACCTACTGCTGCTACTAAACCAACCCCATCAGATGGGCCTACTCCTGCAGCTAGTTCTCCATCAGATGGGCCTACTCCTGCAGCTAGTTCTCCATCAGATGGGCCTACTGTTTTATGTAAATGTGTTCTACTGCAAGTAGGAGCGATGGAGCACCCACTAGTGACCGTGATCCTGATCCTAACAGGTGTGGGAGGAGAGCAGGTGGACTGTCATGTGTCAGTGCTGGTGCGCACCCTCTGCTGGCGTGATCTTGGCCACAGGTAGAGGTCCTCGTACGTGGATGAGCCCACAGCGGTGAGGCATCTCGTCCTCAGCAGGATATTCACAGAAGTTGTAATAATCTACAGAATGAACCAGACGCAGGTACAGCAGCAGCCTGTCCAGCACCTGGGCACACATAAAGGTGTTCAACTGTCTCATACGCAGGTACACCTCTCACAGCCCAAAATACACTCCACACACCTTCACCAGCATCTCATCTGTCTCCACGGCAACCTCAGAGGAGGTGTGGTTTTTAGGGTCTCCTGTGTCATCACTGTTGCCCCCGGAAGCCCCGATAAGCTCCTCCTCCTCAGCACTCACCTCCTCTATCAGGTAGTCAGTGATGTTCTTCAGGACAGGGTTGGTTTCCATCTACACACACACACACACACACACACACACACACACACACACACACACACACACACACACACACACACACACACACACACACACACACACACACACACACACACACACACACACGAGGTGAGGAGGACATGACTGCATGTTTAGCTACGAAGCGTCTGTAGTCTGTCGCGGTCCCCCCCACAGGAAGGCGGTTCTCTACCTGGCCGCTCCACAGCCCCCCCCTCTGGTCCAAACTATGGACGAGCCGAGCCGACAGACGGATGTCGTTCCTCACCACGGGCTTGTGATGGGTCAGCCCGTTAACGCTGCGAACACGCCGACACAGGTCCCTGTTGACCACGGGGGACAGCTCAATGTCTCTGAGCTGAAAGGACAAGACGGCACGGGAGTTACTGGTCTGCTGGTCCCATCGGTTCTGGTGGAGTGGGGGTGCTTACCCTGATGTTCTGAAGGTTCCAGCAGGTCTCTTTGATGTTGATGCTACGGTCAAAGGTCACCCAGCAGCGCCTGAAGAACCTGAAACAGCATGACAGGGTTCAGGTGAGCACACCTACAGGGACACATGCCTCAGAACCAGAACCAGAACACTCAACAGACCTCCGCTCAGGCTGAGGGTCAGACAGCGCCACCCGCAGGAACCCCGGATACCTACGACACAACTACAGAGAAGAACAGGGTCAGAACTAGAGAGGCTGGTTGGTGAAATTCTGGCGATACGATACGCATCACGACACAGGTGAGACGATAAACCAGTAGCTACTGCCGCTTTCCCCCGTGTGCGAAGGCTCCCTAAACGCATCACGCACAGTGGGCGGGGCACCGAGTGGCCAGAGCGGCACCAAGCAGTCCGGCTTATGCAGAAACCAGATGATATCATTCTGGTGTGGCTACTGGACAACACGCACACACACCACTCTGAGGTAACCATCTAACCGGCGTTATTTCACACATGATCCCATCTGGATAACCCTCCGCTCTGGCTGTGAGGTGGGCGGAGCCGTGAGCTTCACCTGAAAGGACGGGCAGGCCCGGTTCTCTCTCCCAGAACCGTGACACCAACGTGACATGCTTTTATTTTGAAAAGCAGCCGATTTAGACGGATTCAGTCCTGGATGTGTCTTGTTTTCACTCATCAGCCACAGATCCTCGCTGGGCTTCCTGCCGCGGTGACTCCCTCACTCGTCGTCTCCTACATGAGGCGGTGATGTTTAACTCACCGTACCCTAACCTGTAACCAGGTAATTGGTACGGAAGCCCGGAAAGGTCAAAATTCCTCCAACATATTTTCTCCCTCTGGCTGATAAGGGTTTATTAAATAGAACAGATTAGATTATTAATCCCACAGTGGGGTTAGGGTTAGTAGCACACACACTTAGAGAATAATAACAAGATTACAGTAAAACTGATTCCTTCATGTCTTCTTTCATCACTTCAATAACTTCATGATGACCACATGAACATAATCCTCTGTGTAGTGGATGCAACGACATCATGAAGCTAGCTCAACATGATGGATTACTTTTGCTTGGCTAAACATAACAACTGGTAATATGAATGACCCGGATGACTACATGAATTATAACTAAAAGGTCCTGGGAGACATTTGTGACGTGTAGCTGTAACTCTTTACTGCTGATGGATGGATGATGTGAGTCCTTGTAACCCTCCCCCCACAGTCCGCACCTAGAGCACCACGTACACCAGAAACACCCAACAACGCCCCAAAACACCAAAAAACACCAGAAACGCCCTAAAACACCAGAAACACCCAAAAACACCAGAAACGCCCTAAAACACCAGAAAACATCCCAAAACACCAGAAACACCCCAAAACACCCCAAAACACCAAAAAACACCAGAAACGCCCTAAAACACCAGAAACACCCAAAAACACCAGAAAACATCCCAAAACACCAGAAACACCCCAAAACACCAAAAAACACCCCAAAACACCAGAAACATCCCAAAAACACCAGAAGACACCCCAAAACACCAGAAAACATCCCAAAACACCAGAACCCCCCCCCCCCAAAACACCAGAAACACCTGAACACACCAGAAAACACCCAAAAACACCAGAAATGCCCCAAAACACAAAAAAACACCCCAAAACACCAGAAACACCCAAAAACACCAGAAAACATCCAAAAACACCAGAAAAACCCCAAAACACCAGAAAACATCCAAAAACACCAGAAAACCCCAAAACACCCCAAAACACCAGAAACACCCAAAAACACTAGAAACACCCCAAAACACCAGAAAACATCCAAAAACACCAGAAATGCCCCAAAACACAAAAAAACACCCCAAAACACCAGAAACACCCAAAAACACCAGAAAACATCCAAAAACACCAGAAATGCCCCAAAACACAAAAAAACACCCCAAAACACCAGAAACACCCAAAAACACCAGAAAACATCCAAAAACACTAGAAAACATCCAAAAACACCAGAAATGCCCCAAAACACAAAAAAACACCCCAAAACACCAGAAACACCCAAAAACACCAGAAAACATCCAAAAACACCAGAAATGCCCCAAAACACAAAAAAAACACCCCAAAACACCAGAAACACCCAAAAACACCAGAAAACATCCAAAAACACTAGAAACACCCCAAAACACCAGAAAACATCCAAAAACACCAGAAATGCCCCAAAACACAAAAAAACACCCCAAAACACCAGAAACACCTGAACACACCAGAAAACACCCAAAAACACCAGAAATGCCCCAAAACACAAAAAAACACCCCAAAACACCAGAAACACCCAAAAACACCAGAAAACATCCAAAAACACCAGAAAAACCCCAAAACACCAGAAAACATCCAAAAACACCAGAAAACCCCAAAACACCCCAAAACACCAGAAACACCCCAAAACACCAGAAACACCCAAAAACACTAGAAACACCCCAAAACACCAGTAAAAATCCAAAAACACCCCAAAATACCAGAAAACACCCAAAAACAGCAGAAACACCAAAAAACACCCAAAACACCCAATCTTATGTTTCACAATTACCGTCTCTGCACCTCCCCTCCCCATGTGTTTATCGCAGGTGCGCGTGTGTTTATCACAGGTGCGTGTTTTTCACAGGTGCATGTGTGTTTATCACAGGTGCGTGTGTATCACAGGTGTACGAGTGTGTATAGCACAGGTGCGTGTGTGTTTATCACAGGTGCGTGTGTGTATAGCACAGGTGCGTGTGTGTTTATCACTGGTGCGTGTGTGTTTATCACAGGTGCGTGTTTTTCACAGGTGCGTGTGTGTTTATCACAGGTGTACGAGTGTGTATAGCACAGGTGCGTGTGTGTTTATCACAGGTGCGTGTGTGTTTATCACAGGTGTACGAGTGTGTATAGCACAGGTGCGTGTGTGTTTATCACAGGTGCGTGTTTTTCACAGGTGCGTGTGTGTTTATCACAGGTGTACGAGTGTGTATAGCACAGGTGCGTGTGTTTATCACAGGTGCGTGTGTGTTTATCACAGGTGTACGAGTGTGTATAGCACAGGTGCGTGTGTTTATCACAGGTGCGTGTGTGTTTATCACAGGTGTACGAGTGTGTATAGCACAGGTGCGTGTGTTTATCACAGGTGCGTGTGTGTTTATCACAGGTGCGTGTGTGTTTATCACAGGTGTACGAGTGTGTATAGCACAGGTGCGTGTGAGTTTATCACAGGTGCGTGTGTGTTTATCACAGGTGTACGAGTGTGTATAGCACAGGTGCGTGTGTGTTTATCACAGGTGCGTGTGTGTTTATCACAGGTGTACGAGTGTGTGTAGCACAGGTGCGTGTGAGTTTATCACAGGCGCGTGTGTGTTTATCACAGGTGTGTGTGTGTTTATCACAGGTGTACGAGTGTGTATAGCACAGGTGCGTGTGTGTTTATCACAGGTGCGTGTGTGTTTATCACAGGTGCGTGTGTGTTTATCACAGGCGCGTGTGTGTTTATCACAGGTGTACGAGTGTGTATAGCACAGGTGCGTGTGTGTTTATCACAGGTGCGTGTGTGTTTATCACAAGTGCGTGTTTTTCACAGGTGCGTGTGTGTTTATCACAGGTGTACGAGTGTGTATAGCACAGGTGCGTGTGAGTTTATCACAGGTGCGTGTGTTTATCAAAGGTGTACGAGTGTGTATAGCACAGGTGCGTGTGTGTTTATCACAGGCACGTGTGTGTTTATCACAGGTGCGTGTGTGTTTATCACAGGTGTACGAGTGTGTATAGCACAGGTGTGTGTGTGTTTATCACAGGTGCGTGTTTATCACAGGTGCGTGTGTGTTTATCACAGGTGTACGAGTGTGTATAGCACAGGTGCGTGTGTGTTTATCACAGGTGCGTGTGTGTTTATCACAGGTGCGTGTTTTTCACAAGTGCGTGTGTGTTTATCACAGGTGTACGAGTGTGTATAGCACAGGTGCGTGTGAGTTTATCACAGGTGCGTGTGTGTTTATCACAGGTGTACAAGTGTGTATAGCACAGGTGCGTGTGAGTTTATCACAGGTGCGTGCGTGTTTTTCACAAGTGCGTGTGTGTTTATCACAGGTGTACGAGTGTGTATAGCACAGGTGCGTGTGAGTTTATCACAGGTGCGTGTGTGTTTATCACAGGTGTACGAGTGTGTATAGCACAGGTGCGTGTGAGTTTATCACAGGTGCGTGCGAGTTTATCACAGGTGCGTGTGTGTTTATCACAGGTGTACGAGTGTGTATAGCACAGGTGTGTGTGAGTTTATCACAGGTGCGTGTGAGTTTATCACAGGTGCGTGTGTGTTTATCACAGGTGTACGAGTGTGTATAGCACAGGTGCGTGTGTGTCACAGGTGTACGAGTGTGTTTCTCACAGCTGTGATCTCCTCCTTGGACACCTCAGGTGGGATGCTCCTGATGAACAGAGAGGTGGTGAGGTGTAGTGGGCGGGGCCTGGGCGGAGCCTCCTTGTCCCTCTCTGTCCGGTGCTCTGACACAGGAAGACAGCTGTGAGTCTCTCTCTCTCTCTCTCACACACACACACACACACACACACACACACACACACACACACACACACACACACACACACACACACACACACACACACACACACACACACACACACATCCTGCTACTGAAGCTGTAAGTGTTGCAGTACCATCCTCTCCTTCCTCCTCCTCTTCCTCCTTGTCGCCATCAGAGTGGGAGGAGTCAGAGTCAGAGGCGCTGCCTTCTCCGCTATCAGCTGATAAGCTGCGCTTCCTCTTCCTGCCCTGAGAGGAAGAGGTGGAGTCAAAACCAGCTGGAATGAGCTCATCAGCTGATCAGGACCAGCTCACCTTTTTGGCTGTCTCCTCTTCTTCGTTTTCCTCTTTCTTCTCCTCGTCCTCCTCCTGTCTACTGGACCCGGGGTTGTCATCCTGAGACACAGGTCAGGATTAGCAGACAGCTCCTTCAGCAGAACTCAGAACTAATCAGGTTCTGACCTTCTCCAGGTCATCAGTCTGTTCCTCTGGGTTGGTCCCCTCTGTCTCACGCGCTGACGTCTCTGGTCCGGTCTGAGAGACCACACGTCCTTCTCCAGGACCAGTCAGGGTCTTCTCAGCTTCTCCTGCTCCTCCCAGATCTCCACCTTCTGCTGCAGGAGCAGCCTGCGCCTCTAGAACCTGGAGATCCAGGTCGGTTCCTCCTTCCATCTTTATTACAGCTGCAAAGAACAACAGGGTCAGAACCCCTCACGTTCCAGTCCCCTAATCCATCATGACCCGGGTTGGGCATCGAGCATGGACTGGAACAGGGAACAACTGTTCGTTTCTCCCAGAATCGCTGGAAGTTCTAACTTAGATTCCGAGACAGCCGACGGAAGAGGAACCCGCGGCCGATCTCCGTGAAAAATAAACGTGATCTGCAAATTGTGATCGAGGCTTTTCAGATCTGATCACACCAGCTGAGTGTGTGCAGCACGCTGTTAGCTTGTGTGTGTGTGTGTGCAGCACGCTGTTAGCTTGTGTGTGTGTGCAGCACGCTGTTAGCTTGTGTGTGTGTGCAGCACGCTGTTAGCTTGTGTGTGTGTGCAGCACGCTGTTAGCGTGTGTGTGTGTGCAGCACGCTGTTAGCGTGTGTGTGTGTGCAGCACGCTGTTAGCGTGTGTGTGTGTGTGTGTGTGCAGCACGCTGTTAGCGTGTGTGTGTGTGTGCAGCACGCTGTTAGCGTGTGTGTGTGTGTGTGTGTGCAGCACGCTGTTAGCGTGTGTGTGTGTGCAGCACGCTGTTAGCGTGTGTGTGTGTGTGTGTGTGCAGCACGCTGTTAGCGTGTGTGTGTGTGCAGCACGCTGTTAGCGTGTGTGTGTGTGTGTGTGTGCAGCACGCTGTTAGCGTGTGTGTGTGTGTGTGTGTGTGTGCAGCACGCTGTTAGCGTGTGTGTGTGTGCAGCACGCTGTTAGCGTGTGTGTGTGTGCAGCACGCTGTTAGCGTGTGTGTGTGTGTGTGTGTGTGTGTGCAGCACGCTGTTAGCTTGTGTGTGTGTGCAGCACGCTGTTAGCTTGTGTGTGTGTGCAGCACGCTGTTAGCTTGTGTGTGTGTGTGTGTGCAGCACGCTGTTAGCGTGTGTGTGTGTGTGTGTGCAGCACGAGTCCCCCACACCTGTTAGCTTGTCACTGACAGCAGCTACGGTTAGGTTTCTGACTGAAGCTGCTGCAGCATGGAGGTGTAGCTCTCAGTCATCCTGGACATGACCATCCTGAGAGTTGTAGCTGAAGACAGCTGGACGCTTGTGGATATGTTGGAGACGTTTATGTTTGTGTCTGAATGAAGGTGATGTTGTTGTTCAGAGAGTTAAAATTCATGTTGAAGTTAAGATTATTTCCTCCAGTAGGACCTGTGGTCAGCTGGCTCATGTAAACATGTCATGTCTTCAAAGAATCTGAATCGTTCAAAATCAAACGATGCCCAACCCTACCCTGTACCCCCCCCCCCCCACACACACACACACACACACCTGCATCCAGCAGCTTGACGATGGCGGGGCCGTGGTCCATGTCCAACAACACGTCGTCCAGCCAGTTGTTGTCGAGCAGGAAGAGGAAGACAGCCAGTCGGGTTTCAAGGGCGGCCTGGGACTCCGCCCTCTTGGCGGTGATGTCATCGGGGTGGTACTTGGATCTGAACCACTCCTGCTCTTTGTGTTGGATGAAGAAGTCCTGCAGCTGCTGCCGTCTGAAGTCCAGTTTGTACTGGTTGTAACGCTTGACCGCCTCCGTCTCGTCCACGCTGTCCTCCATGTTCAGCAGGAACTCCTGTGGACACACACACTTCAACAGGACATCCTGAGGACATCTCTCTGGGTGCTCAGACATTTGCTGACCTTGAAGCTCCTCATGGTGGGAGGACCAGGAGGGGGGAGATCTGGATCCATCATCCCTAATCTGAGACACAAGAAGAATCTGAAGCAAGTTGCTCCTCACATCTCAGCTCACAGAACTCTGGAGGAACCCACCTCCCCTGGAGTGGGTGGGCCGTGTGGTGTGGGTGATGGTGGGGGAAGTCCACATGCCAGCCCTGAGGCCCCACCCCTGGGAACGGAGCCCCGCCCCCATAAGGCAGGTCGAAGCGGTAGGGTTCTCCCCGGTGGTCGTCCCTGGAGAGATGAAGGCAGTGGAAGCAGATCAGGATGAAGATGAGAGCAGAAGACCAACAGAGGCTCACCAGTCTCTCCTCAGGCGCTTGTGCTGGGGGCTGATGTGTCTGGGAGGAGAGAATCGCTCTCTACGACCTCGATCGTAGTCCCGCCTCCTGTCCCTACCCCGCTCCCAGTCCCTGAAACACACACAGGTACGTCACCCCAGTAGAACCACAGACCCGGACTCCACAGCTGTCCACGAGGACACTCAGCTGAGACTACCTGTCCGACCAGTCGTCCCTCCTCCTGTCCTCCCGCTCCCTGGACCTCTCCATGTCGCTCCTCTCCCTCCTGAACTTGTCTCGCCTCCTCCTGTCAAACTCGTCATCGCTGTCTGCCATTTCCCTGGAAACCAGCCCGGTCACACTTTCAGGTCACGGGTCAGAACCAGAACACACCCAGTCCCAACACGTCTTAGTGTGTTATAATCCGGCTGAAGGGTTAAAACAGCGGACACAACAAGATCTCTACAACCTGCGTTAGCCTTTCATTAGCTCCGGGAGCTAACGAGCTAGCATTAGCCAACTGTCCCATAAACACCTCGCGCTTAGTCTCCGTCCCGGTGGTTCTCACAGAGGAACAAACACAACTTTCATGTTTTTAACATTTTTACCTGAAACGGACCCGACTCGACTCTCAGAAATAAGTTACGAACTGCTAGCTAGCCGCCGACAGCCTGAAAGAGCTACAACACTTCCGGTCACGCTTCCGGTCCTTTTACAGGGTGAGCGCCTCCAGCGGTGAGACGAGGGATCGCACCTGACCGACCGTGGGTCCTGGTTCTGGTTCTGGGGCGGTACCACCATAATCTGGGTCAAAAGTTCTACAATAACGTAAAACATAATTCTGGATACTTTTAATGTCTCCGTTTTTAAACTTTGTCTTTTCTGACACAAAAGTTTTAATCGCTTCTACTATCTATACTATATTATATACTACTATGTTATGTACTAATATATTATATAGTACTATATTACATACTACTATGTTATATACTAATATATTATATAGTACTATATTATATACTACTATGTTATATACTAATATATTATATAGTACTATATTATATACTACTATGTTATATACTAATATATTATATAGTACTATATTATATACTACTATGTTTTATACTAATATATTATATAGTACTGTATTATATACTACTATGTTATATACTAAAATATTATATAGTACTGTATTATATACTATTACTATATCATATACTACTACTATATTAGATAATACTATATTATATACTACTGTGTTATATACTAATTTGTATTATATTACTATATTATATACTACTATACTATATACTACTATATTATATACCACTATATTATATACTACTGTGTTATATAGTACTTCTATTTTATATACTACTATGTTATATACTACTATATTATATACTACTGTATTATATAGTACTTCTATATTATATACTAATATATTACTAATTTATTATATACTAATATATTATATTACCTTGCTTTTGATGCTGATTTTATAATTGGGCTGCACGGTGGCGCAGTTGTTAGCACAGTTGCCTCACAGCACGAAGGTTGCAGGTTCGAAACTCGGCTGTGGCCTTTCTTCGTGGAGCTGCGTGTTCTCCCCATGCATGCGTGGGTTTCCTCCGGGTACTCCGGTTTCCCCCACATATCACAACATGTCCTATAGGTTATAAATTGTAAGTCGCTTTGGATAAAAGCGTCTGCTAAATAAATAAACATAAACATATAATTGCAGTTCACTGTTTTGTGCTGTTAACTGTCCTTGTTTTAAAATGTGCTATATAAATAAACTTGGTATGGTGTAGTTAGTATATAGTTGTTTAGAGTAATTCTTAAGTATATGAAATATACACAGATAGTATTTCATGGTTGTTAAAACATATAATCTTTAGTTTTCTGTCACTACTTGGTAATACAGAGAAACTGAAGTTGCAGTAACCAAATGTGACCACAGGATGGCACTGTTACTCCATTCTTATATAATTGAATTGAAACAGTCTGATTTAATCTTTTAGGATTCTAAATAAACTAACGATGATTTTATTTCAGCGGGGTTAGGGTTAGACGTGAGACCGCTCCCAGTCTCTAGGTAGAAGGTTCTATCCAGTCCTCTCTAATGCTGTTACAGCCTAACTAAGTCCTCCAGTCACGTTAACCTGATCCCATTCAGAGACGACAGAAGTGACCTGGTAAAGACTTGGGTGATATTAAAATGGTCCAGCTGGGTGGGTTACCTTACCTCAGTCACTTGTTTCAGATCCTGATGTCAACAAGTCTCCTCTCACATCACCAGAGATCCACAAACAGATTATCCAGTTTCGGAAATGAATTAAAACACATAATAATAATAATAATAATAATAATAATAATAATAATAATAATAATAATATAATATAATAATAACAAGAATAATATAATAACAATAATAAAATTAAGTAATAATCATATAATAATAATAATAATAATCATATAATAAAGATGATAATAATCATATAATAATAATAATAATATAACAATAACGATAATAATAATAATAATAACAATATGATAATAATAATACTACATTATTATTATTATTATTATTATTATTATTATTATTAATATAATACTAGTAAAATTAAGTAATCATAATAATATAATAATAATAACAATAATAATATGATAACAATAATAAAATTAAGTAATAATATAATAATCATCATAATCATCAATAATAACAATGATAATTGTCATATAATAATATAATAATAATAATATAATCAAATTAAGTAATAATAATAATATAACAATAACGATAATAATAATAATAATATGATAATAATAATAATACATTATTATTATTATTAATATAATACTAGTAAAATTAAGTAATAATAATAATATAATAATAATAATAAAATTAAGCAATAATAATATAATATAATATAATAATAATGATAATAATAATAATAATATGATGATAATAATAATGCATTATTATTATAATAATTATTATGATAAAGGTGCTGGCGCTCGAACACATCTGATGATTCTTGGTGGTATCACTACTCACTGGCCCTCCAAAGGAACGCGTGTTTCCATCTAAAATGTAATAACCAGTTTTTCCTCCTTAATCCCTTCAGGAGTCTCTTCTTCATCCACATTCATTAATTGTTTGACTGGTGGTGAAATCATTTCCTGGTTTCCTCGGTTAAAATCAAGAGCAGTGTTGCTATCTTCCCTCCCACCCCTAGAGCTGCAGACATGATGAATAACTGTTACCTTTGGTGACCACCCATTGTTTTATCGTGGAAGGACTTGGATCACCCACTTCCTGTACACACAGACTTAATTACCGTTGGCGTGCCCATGGATGTGGAGCTCTGTGTTATTATTATTGTTGGTGTCCTCATCTGACCGCCTAGATGATTCATTCATGGAGATAAGGCCTGAAAATGTTCCCCACCATTATAAAAGGAACCTTCTTGTGTTCTCAAGTCCTCCAGCCTGATGGAGACGTAACAGTTTAGACGGCTTTCCTTCCTAACGAGCCGGCCTCTGGAGGACGTGTTTGTTACCCTTTCCCTCATCGTCAGTGAACACAAACAGACCACTTCCTGCCCGTCCTCAGCAGAACCATCTGGACCTGAAGCTGCTGCTGGGTTCTGACCTCCAGCTGAACTTCAGGTCGGGCTCGTGTAAAAATGGATGAAAGCTCTAAAGTGTGATTGACAGCTGGGCGATGATTACAGGAAGTGGCGGCTGAGGCTGGCACACCTGCACAGGTACCGTCCAGTTACCTGTGCAGGTAGCTAGTTGCTGGTGTTCCATCCTGGTGAGGTAGTGATCACATGACTCAGCAGTGAGCTCTGAGGAAGAATGACACCAACAATGTTCTGATGAAACCTTTAATCTGTTCCAGCGTGTGTCTGATCGAACATCCTCGTCCACCTGGAAGCACTCCACAGGTGTTACAATCAACCACAAGCTCGAAGGGGGCGGGGCCTGTGGAGGGGTGGGTTGAGTCCGCTGGTACTTCCTGGTTTCTGGTGTCCAGGTTCAGGACAGGTTCAGTTTCAGGCACATGGAGGTAGAGGTTTTGCAGGACTGGGGTTCCAGGTGCAGCAGGGCTCTGATTGGTTAGGGGCTGGAGGGGGAGGAGCCAGCCACCTGGAGGAGCAGAAAAGACCAGGATGAAACAAACCTAAACAGAAACGTCGCTAACATGTTGAAGCTTGTTGAAGCTGACCGCTCGTCCTCGTCCAGAGAAGACGGTCTTCAGTCCGTCTCTGGCAGGAACGTGTCGAAGGGGGCGTGTCCTGCTGCTCTTCAGCTCTGACAGGAGTTCAGGACTGGACAGCGACAGAGCTGAGCACAGTCAAGCATCCAATCAGACTCATCAACACGAAAGCCCGAGGTAACCATGGTAACCACCAGGGACTCATCAGGGTCTCCTGGGCAACCACCCACCTGTCTCACCCTCCAGCAGGACCATGACACTAACTCACCATAGGAGCTGTCAGCCGGTAGCAGGGAGGGGCTCTTCAGGGGGGGGGAGGGGCTGAGGGGGGGGGAGGTGACACTGGTATCGCTGTTGGACTCCAGTCGCTTCCGTCGTTCTGGAAGGGAATAAAGAAGATAAACCAGATGCAGGTTCTGGTTCTGAGGGTCCAGCTGACTGTCTCACCTTTCAGGAATTCCTCCTGCAGCCGCGGACTCTGGAGGGAGAGGTGAGGAGCACCTGTAGCTGGTTCTGATGAAGACGTCATGGTGGAGTCTGGAGGAGGTTCTGTCACCGACCAGACACAGAAACAACATCAGCCATCACCCTGAAGCCCCGCCCACTTCCTGGTTAGGGTTAGTAACTGTCAGGTATCAAATCTGGAGGTGGAATTTGCATCTGTGTCCTACAAGTGGTTTTAGTCTGAGGTCCTCTGAGTCAGGCTCCTCCTCAAGCTACAGCTTCCAGGCGGACCATGTGGAGGTGGTCATGGACCTGCAGCACATGAAGGGTGTTCCATCTGTGTCTCTGGGAGGCACGCGAGGCTTCCCCCTCATCACAGGTCTTCACGAGTAGAACGCGTGAGCGACATTCACCGTTCTGAGAGCGCCTGGATCAGATGCCTGTCCCACTGAGGAGCTGCTCAGCTGAACATCTGCTTCCTATCAGTGCCTCCTGCAGCCTACCCTTGGTCCTCTTCCTCATCTTACGCCAGGTCAAGCTGACGACTTGACTCCAGAGTCGAGTTACACCTGTGGCTGTCTACGGTCTGCTGGGATGCTCCAGCGGTACCACTGGGGCTGTCAGAGGCCTTGTGTGTGTGTGTGTGTGTGTGTGTGCATGTGTGTGTGTGCATGTGTGTGCGTGCGTGTGTGTGTGTGTGTGTGCGTGTGTGTGCATTAAGCGTGGACTAGAAGACAGGTGATGGTTTACGTATTTAAATGATGATCAGGCTGCTGTAAAATGTAATCTCCATCCACATCCAGACACAATGATCCTCTATTCTGTCTCTAGTTGCTCTGCTCTTGTCTGGGCCGACGTAGCTGACGGTGCGCGCGGCGCGCCTAACTAGCGGCTGATGCACATTTTTCGTATTTGGAGAGGTGGGCTGGATGCTTTGCGTTTACTGGAAGATGGTCCACTTAACGCACGGGTGTAGACTACATATTAATGACAAATAAATGAAAATTAAATTGTGAGTTTTTACTTCATATTTTAGAAATAAAAATGACGGGGGAACACATTTATGACGTCTTTTTAAACGACATTTTCTAGTGCGACCTGCCTGCTTCACTAAGTCACTGCTTATTAAGGCCCGTCCAAAATTACCGTGGCCCACCCTAAAATGGAAACCTGGCGCCGCGCCTGTTATAAACCTCTGCAAATTGTTGTTCTTCACTTTATCAAACTCAGACTTTGTACAGCTAATGTCAAGATGTAAAATTATTCAGTCGAGCTCTTCCGTCCCTCCCTCTCCTGCTCTCCTGGAAACCCGACATCGGCTGTCAGAAGCGGAGGTGAAGAAGGAGATGAGGCCAACAGAGTGAGTGTGACGTAGAGAAACCAGACTGGTGTGGAGGTGAGCAAAACAGCTGGAAAAGTGTGGGTGATGAATCCCCCACGGGTGTGACGCCCATGCGAGCGACCAGTACTGGCTGCTGTCACCTGTTGTGAGCAGCTCTCTGCTGTCTGAGGGTAGGCCCCGCCCACAACGCCGCGGCTGCTGCGGTGTTTTCTTTACTGTGGGAAACGGGTAATAATGGCTCTTTGATGGGAACAGGTTGCCGACCCCTGGTATAAGATCTGAGCTGGTAAAACAAAAATCCTCATCAGCAGGCTTTTTTGAAAGTGGGGGGGACACAGCTGCCAATCACAAATTTTGCCGGGGACATGTCCCCGGTTAAAATGACACCTATGCGATTGATCATGCGCCCTGGCTACTTGGTCAAGGGGATGTCCCTTTGGCTGACTGGTTAGCGCACGTGACTCTCACCCGGGAGTCTGGGGTTCAAATCCAGCCCTCGTCTCTCCACCTTGCCACATGGAGATACAATAACCCCATCATCTTGCATTCAGGAACCCATGGTCCGGGAGTAGATGGGCGGGACTTAGGCTACTTATTCAGTTTGATTTGATCACCAGATTCTACCCTCAGGATTCTCCTAGACCAGGTGTTTTAAAGACCTGCTTCATCCTCAGGTCACAGGTCAGCCAGAGGTAATCCCCAACTTCCCACAGGTCAGCCACAGGTCAACCCTAACCTCCCACAGGTCAGCCAGAGGTAATCCCCAACTTCCCACAGGTCAACCCCAACCTCCCACAGGTCAACCCCAACCTCCCACAGGTCATCCAGAGGTCATCCGCAACCTCCCACAGGTCAGCCAGAGGTCAACCCCAACCTCCCACAGGTCAACCAGAGTGGGAACTTGGAAAAATGTATTTATCTGCACCCCCCCCCCCCCCCCCCAGGCTCACCGTTTAACGTTCTCATGGTACCCACACCCTTGGTTCAGCAGGTGGGCCGTGGAACCCAATCAGCTGAAGGACGTCTGAACCACCAGGATCAATCACCAGAAAGGTGGGCCGGGTCAGAACCCAGATCTAAAGCAGAACCGTTCAGACCCACACCTGTGGGTCAGAACCAGTTCAACCACTTCTATCCAGTTTGTACTTACTGGTGTAGGAGGATCCTCCGTCACAGGTTCCTGCTGCTGGGAGTGTGTGTGTGTGTGTGTGTGTGTGTGTGTGTGCAAAGAGGAAATGAAACTCTGGACCCAAGGTCCACATTAATCATTGATGTGATTTTATGACGCGGTTACCATGGAGACTAGTTAGGGAAAGAGTCAGATGACCTTTGGGAAGGGGGTTTTCAGACAGCCAATCAGAGCCGAGTTAGGATCTTTCACTGATAGTAACGGAACCAGAACCAGAACCGAACAAACCCACGAACCAAAGGCCTGCTCCAAACAGTCCAGGAAACAGGAACACCTGGAAGCATCTTCCACCTGGCGAGAGGAAAGGCTGAGCAGCTGTAGAGGTGGGAGACTCCAGAAGACGGCTCCAGGACCCGATGGGAGGGTGAGGCTGAGCTTCACCGTCAGACCCACACGGGATACCTTTGAGCTCCTGCAACCATCAGGCCCGTCTTAGTATGCTGCTCTCCACAAGGCAGGTGCACCTGGTGCTGAAACACCTGGCAGCTGAACCTGGGATCAGGAGGGCATCCATCACCATCTAACCCCCCATCGGTCCTGCAGCATGGCCAGTAGTGGTGGTGGGCGTGTCCCAGCACCGCACGTCAGGTGCTGTGATGCGTGTGTGGACATCCGGGACGAGGAGCGCCATCGAGTACTTCACCCGCGAGTGCTGACAACCATCACCTGCTGGTAGGTGTCTACAAAGAACCCTGTCCAGAACCCGCTATGGACCAGGTCTGGGCCAGGACCAGAACCGGGCTTAGCTCAGAGACAACCTTCACATTCACAACTGAAAGACTTTATTAAAGAAAGAGTTCTACATGCTACTGCTGCTGGTTCTGGAGGAGAACCCAGGAGTCTGGTTCTGATCCACTGGACCTGATGGTGGTCCTGGAAGTCCACAGCTGTTACAGAAAACAGAACGAGCTTCCTCGTTACCGTGGTGATCAGAGCGTCCACTTCAAACACCTGCGGGGACACAAACCAGACAGAAGATGGAACCAGAGGACACGACGTGTCTTCCTGAGGCAGAGACATCCGTCTCACGCTCCAAACACCCAGATCCAGAACCAGTCCATGCTCCCCGTCCACTTGTCCGACAGAACCACGTCGTTCTTCTCTTTGTTTCTAGGCTCTATAGCTACTGTCGTGATGATCGTATCTCTCCTGTCTTAGCTTCCCTACATTGGCTACCTGTTAAATTCAGAATAGATTTTAAGATCCTTCTTCTCACATATAAAGCTCTTAATAATCAAGCTCCATCATACATCAGTGATCTGATTGTTCCATATGTTCCTAACCGAGCACTTCGCTCTCAGACTGCAGGTCTACTGGTGGTTCACAGAATATCTAAAATTAGGATGGGAGGCAGATCTTTTAGTTATCGGGCTCCTCTCCTGTGGAACCAGCTCCCAGCTTTAGTCCGTGAGGCAGACACTTTGTCTACTTTTAAGAATAGGCTTAAAACATTTTTATTTGATAGGGCCTATGGTTAAAATCTGATGTTAGCCTAGATCTGGACAAGTGGGGGAGTAGAGGGAGGTGGAGTGTACAGTCGGTAAAGACGGCTCTCCCTCGCCCTGCCTCCAACATGCCTCCATCTAAATAGGATAGATTATCCAGAGTTAACTCTGTAGTTATGCTGCTATAGGCTTAGACTGCTGGAGGATACACTGACCACTTTTCACACTCTACTGCTTTCTTCTACTATCTGCTCTTTAACTGTATTATTTCCTGCTATTTCAGCTGTTAACTTTATTTTCTCTCTAAGTGTTTTTCTCCCCAGAAGAAGCTACAACGATGTTCTGCTGAGCTGTGGTGGTCTCATGGAGGGGGCCATCGACTAGCACACTGCTGCTAACCACTTAAACATTCTCCCTCTCCTGATAATAACTTTAGGTTACTATCGTAACCCCGGTTCTCTGAGTAACATGAGTGAGATGTCTCACTATGGGATACGCCCCTCCGCGGATTGCTCAGAAGCACTTATCTCAATACGCCAATCCTGATTGGCCAGTGACCGTGACGTACGCGTCCCCCTGCTACTATAAGTAGCAAGCGTCCCCACGCACGCACTATTCAAGATAAACACCTCTTCTCGCTTCGCCCAGCAAGAAGGGTTGTCTGGTGAGACATCTCACTCATGTTACTCAGAGAACCGGGGTTACGATAGTAACCTAAAGTTCTCTTTCTTAACATTCGTTTCGATGTCTCACTATGGGATATGGAGACTCCCGTATTGCCAGACAGCTTATCCAGCGATCACCAACCTACAGGGATACGTCTTGGCCCGCCAAAGACCCCACACTCAGAATCGTGTGAGTCATTGCAGGGACCGAAACATCAAGCTTATAGAAGCGTGCAAATGCAAGTGGAGAAGCCCAACTTGCTGCAGCACAAATATCCTGGATTGACAGCCCCTGAAAAAGGGCCCAAGAAGCAGACAGGCTCCTAGTAGAATGGGCCCTGAGCCCAACAGGAGCCTGAATGCCCTGACAAGAGTAAGCCATAGAAATAGCCTCCACAATCCAGTGGGAAAGCCGCTGCTTTGTGACGGGTTTCCCCTTACGAGGCCCACCCCATGACACAAAAAGCTGGTCCCCCCTGCGAAGGTTCTCCGTCCGATTCACATACTCCTTGAGCGCGCGAATCGGACACAGCTTGTGCCACCGCTCCTCCTCAGGAGAGGAGAAGGGCGGTGGGTAGAAAGCTGTGAGGATAATAGGAGAAAAGGAGCCCACCACCTTAGGCACAAAGGCAGGGTTGGGCTTCAAGGACACCTTCATGTCACCGGGTGCAAACTGGGTGCAGGATGGGTGCACAGAGAGAGCCTGTAAGTCACTAACTCGCTTTGCAGATACCAAAGCCAGGAGTAGCACCACCTTAAGAGACAGGATCTTAAGGTCCAGGCTGTCCATAGGTTCAAATGGAGGCCCGGAGAGGGCCGACAGAACCAAGGACAGATCCCATGAGGGCACCAGGGGTCGAGACACAGGGAGAAGCCTGCGCGCGCCCCTCATGAAGCTACACACCAGGGGGTGTTGACCTGCCAATTTCTTCCCAAAACCCAAGTGTCGGGCGGAAATGGCTGCTAGGTACACTTTAATGGTGGAGAGAGCCTTCTTCCCATCCAACAAGTCTTGCAGGAAAGACAGAATGACGTTCACCGGGCATTGGAAGGGTGAGACCTCCCTGCCCTGACACCAGGCTTCAAACACCCTCCATTTACAGTCATATAGGGACCTAGTGGAGGGGGCCCTAGCATTCTGAATGGTTCGAATGACTGCCTGGGGCAGCTCTGCTGACACTAGCCCACACCCCTCAGGGGCCAGGCCCACAGGGCCAGCCGTTCCGGATGAGGGTGGAAGATCGAGCCTCCCGCTTGGGACACCAGGTCCCTGCGAAGCGGCAGTTTCCAAGGTTGGCCCTCCAGGAGCTGGAAAATGTCCGCCACCCAATGCATGGCTGGCCAGTATGGGGCCACCAGAATGAGAGTGTGGCGCTGGGTTCGTACCCTCAGCAAGGTGGGTGGTATCAGGGCCACTGGGGGAAAAGAGTAAAGCAGTCCCCGTGGCCAGTCGTGCGCCAGCGCGTCCACGCCGAGTGGAGCGTCTCGGTCGCGCAGGGAGAAGAACAGAGGACAGTGAGCATTCTCCTTGGAGGCAAAAAGATCCACTACGGCTGTGCCGAACCGGATCCAAATCTGTTCCAACACTGCTGGATGCAGGCTCCAATCCCCATACAGGGGAGTCCCTCTGGACAACAGATCCGCCCCCCGATTCAGAACACCCGGGACGTGGGTGGCTCTGATTGAGAGGAGATGCCTGCTGCACCATAGGATCAGTCTGCGTGCCAGCGTGTGTAACTGCACGGAGCGCAGCCCCCCCTGGCGGTTTATATAAGCCACAGTCATGGTGTTGTCTGTTCTCACTAGGACATGATGGCCGGAGAGAAAAGGCAGGAAGCGCCTCAGGGTTAGAAAGACCGCGAGGAGTTCCAGATAATTTATGTGTGTCCCCCAGAGCTCTCTGCTCCACACACCCCTGACAGAGCGACCCCCAACCTGACAGGCTCGCATCTGTCGTGACCACTTTCCTCACGAGAACCAACCCCAAAGGCACCCCCTGTGCCAAGAGGGAGGGGTGACGCCAACAGCGGAGCGCTGCGACGCACGCTGCAGAGACCGTCACCCTGCGCGCTCTGTGGCGCACTGGAGAGAGACCCAGAGAAGCCACCCAGCGTTGAAAATCTCTCATGTGTAGACGGCCGAGTGGTACCACTGAAATAGCCGACGCCATGAGACCCAAAAGCCTGAGGCATAACGCAAACCGCACCAAACTGTGTAGGCGGAAGCGCGCCAGGCAGAGCGAGAGCGCGTTCACACGCGGTGTCGAGAGACGGGCCGTGAACGCCCCGGAGTCCAGATTCAGACCTAGAAAGGTTATTTTCTGGGAGGGGAGTAAAGCGCTTTTCTGCCAGTTTATTCTGAAACCCAGACCACACAAGTGAGGGATCACAACCAGCGTGTTTGACGCTGTCTCCTCTCTGGACCGTGCCAGCAGGAGCCAGTCGTCTAAATACGTGGCCAGCCGAATGCCCCTCCCTCTCAGAGGGGCGATCGCTGCCTCCGTACACCTGACAAACACCCTCGGGCTCAGCAAGAGGCCGAATGGGAGCACGGTGTATTCGTAACACACTCCCTGAAAGGCAAACCTCAGAAATTTCCTGTGCGGAGGGTACACGGGAACATGAAAGTTTGCGTCCCTCAGGTCGATTGAGGTGAACCAGTCGTTCTGGTGAATCAGACGCAAAAGGGATGAGAGCAGGAGCATTTTGAATCTGTACTTTCTGAGGCATCGGTTCAGGGCCCTCAGATCCAGGATCGGGCGAATCCCGGTCCCTCCCCGCTTCGGGACCAGGAAGTACCTGGAGTAGAAACCGCTCTGAGACCGATCGGGAGGCACAATGCATATCGCTCCCTTCTCCAGCAGGGAGAAGATTTCTCCCTGAAGGATGTGAGCTGACATCCCCTGGGCGTGGGAGAACACTACGCCGGAGAATCGATGAGGAACAGAAGCGAATTGGAGCCTGTAACCCCTCGAAATAGTTCTCAGCACCCAACGTGAAGCAGAACCCGCTGTCCATTCCTCCATGTGAGTGGAGAGCGGTGACACAGCCGTGACACACGGAGCAGCAGCTCCCTCCAGAGGTTGTGGGGCAGCGATGCTCGTGGCAACCACTGCGCATGCGCGGGGGCTTTGTGCTTTGATGGCCCAGGCGTACGGGGACGACCCGTGGCTGGCGGGTATGTTCGCCAGGGGCCGCCCCCGCCTGGAACTGCTCATGGGTGACATTTTTATTGATTTTTGCTGCACCCTTGACATTTTGTCTGGATGCGGCAGCGAACTTTTTAATGCTCCTTGAGCGTGACACGTTTGTGAAAAACAATGTGAGTGCTTGTGACGTGTGTTTTGAGCCGGCACAGCCGGCTCCACGTCCTGGCCCCACCCTGGACCGCTCGGGGACTCTGCCGGAGGGGTTCCGTGAGGGGGGGAGAAGGCACCATGGCAACATCGAACAGGAGGAGCTGGCGAATGGGGAACCGCCAGCTGCAGTGTCCGGAGGGAAAGAACTCCGTCAGGCTGCCCTCTTCTTCTTCCTCACCTGCTGACCGCCGGGTCGGGTGGGTTGTCCCGGCGGCAGAGCGGCTTGGTTGCCGGATCTCTGAGGCCAAACTGGTCGAGGCGCTGAGCCCGAAGGAGCTGGTTGGACAGCTTGAGGCTTCGGGCGCTTTGGGATCCGGAACTGAGGCTGGGCTCGGACAGCTGCCTGAGGCAGGTTCGGCCGAGCCGGCAGCGCCGGTGAGGGCTTACGGGGAAGGCAGAGATGAAGGGCTTCATCCTCTTTCTTTTTGGCCTCACACCGTTGCTGCATTGATGCCAGGGCAGAGCCAAAAATGCCTTCAGGCACGATTGGCATGTCCAAAATGTCCTCCTTCTCTCTATCAGAGAGGTTGGTGAGGTTCAGCCATCGTGCACGTTCTTGAAGCACCATCATGCCCATAGCTTTTCCCGTGGCCTGGACCGCGCAGCGCTACACACGCAGGCAGATGTCGGTCAGTACGGTGATTTCCCCCCACAGGCCCTTGTGGCCTGAGGCAGCTTCTTCCCCTTGTAGCGAGATCTGACAGCCTCAGTGACCATGGTGGGCCAAGGGATGTTGAGCCTGGTCGCAGCGCGTCGGCAGACTGACTGCATGTCCAGGTGGGCGGCCGGAGAAGCCGCTCCATCCCTGGGAGAGAACGGAAAGCTAGGCATGGAGGCCTGAGCGATGGGGAGAAAAACGTCGTCATCCTCGTCCTCCTCTGAAATGAGGAGTTCCGAGGTGTCCTCGTCGTCTCCGTAGTCCAACTCCAACACGTCCTCGACGGGGTGGCTCGGACCGGCCGGTTCGAGCTGTGAGCCCCAGCTGAGTTCGGCACACGGTTCCGACTCCGGGAGGACATGATCGCTGGCGTCCCCAGGCGGTGGCCCAGGGGCCGGCAGGCAAGGGTCCTTTCCCGACAGGCTAGCTTGGCGCGCTAGCCGCCGGCGAAGGCTCTTCAGGGTGAAGCAAGCACAACTCTCACATGACCCGGGGACTTCCAATGCCAGCTGGGCGTGTTCCAGCCCGAGGCAGCTCGAGCAGACCTTGTGCGGGTCTGTGCTCGAGATTTTGTTCCCACAGGTACAGAGGCGAGCTCCTGCGCCGTCGACTCCTCTGGTGGGAGGAGCGGCTTCCATGTAGGCTAACTGGTGTGTTAGCAGAGAACGAACAGATGCACTGGAGTGTGAAGCTGCTCGTTATGCCCCGAGCCTATGGTGAAGGTCAGGACAGAAGGACGGTAAGTTAACGTTCGGCGACGGAGAGAATATTAGAAGGCTCCGTCGGTGAACAGTTGAGCTAACTTACCTCAGAGATAAGCGACCACCGAAGCGAGAAGAGGTGATTGAATAGTGCGTGCGTGGGGACGCTTGCTACTTATAGTAGCAGGGGGACGCGTACGTCACGGTCACTGGCCAATCAGGATTGGCGTATTGAGATAAGTGCTTCTGAGGAATCCGCGGAGGGGCGTATCCCATAGTGAGACATCAAAACGAATGTTAAGAAAGAGAACTTTTTGCTTTCCTTGACGTTGGATGTGCTAATACTAGTTTACCCGTTTAATTATAGATCCACTAGGATAAATACAATAAATGTTTTTCTCTCACCAAATACAATATTTACTAAGAAATCACAATATAACCATAGAAACACCGTGTGTGTGTGTGTGTGTGTGTGTGTGTGTGCGTGCGTGCGTGCGTGCGTGCGTGCGTGCGTGCGTGTGTGTGTGTGTGTTTGAGTCGTGGAGGATGGCTGCTTATACTGAGCCAGGATTCTCTGGAGGTTTCTTCCTGTTAAAAGGGAGTTTTCCTCTCCACTGTCGCTGCATGCTTGCTTAGTATGAGGATTGCTGTAAACACTCTGACACTAGTCATTGACTCGATGCGACCTGCTGGGTTCCTTATATAGGACACATGTTACTGATTGGCTTAATGACCTGACCTGTGCTGGAATGTTTACGGTGTGCAGGTCCTTGAGACGACTCTGGTCCTGACTTGCCGTTTTATAAATAGACTTCAATTGAACTGAATCTGTAGTTTGGGGGTTCTGGTCTGGTCGGGTTCAGGTACCTGGTCTCTCTGTGTGTGATCAGGCACTTGCTGCTGCAGTAGCGCCCTCCACAGGTGGTACAGGTGTAGTGGGAGGGAAAACCACACACGCAGCAGAAGTGGCGGGGGGGCAGCGAGGAGGGCGGGGCCACAGCAGACAGATAGTTGGGTTCTGGGCTCTCTGAAAGATTCTACCAATAAGAAAGGAGAAGTAAAATCAGCTGACCTGATCAGAGACACACAGGTGTGGGTCTCAGCTGACCAGAAACACAGGTGTGGGTCTCACCTCCTCCTCCAGCAGAGTGGTGAAGTTCTTCCTGAAACGCTGCTTGAAGTGGTCCCCTCTGGTCTTCCTCTTCTTCCTCTCTGGATGCAGACAGAACCAATCAGAGGACACAAGGACCAGCGGACGGCCCCTTTTCCCATCAAAGAGCCGTTAAGACCCGTTTCCCACGGTAAAGAAAACACTGGCAGCCGCGGCGTTGTGGGCGGGGCCTACCCTAGGGCAGCCGAGAGCTGGTTTAGTCCATCACAAGTGACAGGAACCAATAGCGGTGTTGTGGGCGGGGCCTACCCTAAGGCAGCCGAGAGCTGGTTTACTCCATCACAAGTGTCAGGAACCAATAGCGGTATTGTGGGCGGGGCCTACCTTAAGGCAGCCGAGAGCTGGTTTACTCCATCACAAGTGACAGGAACCAATAGCGGCGTTGTGGGCGGGGCCTACCTTAAGGCAGCTGAGAGCTGGTTTACTCCATCACAAGTGACAGGAACCAATAGCGGCGTTGTGGGCGGGGCCTACCCTAAGGCAGCCGAGAGCTGGTGTACTCCATCACAAGTGACAGGAACCAATAGCGGTATTGTGGGCGGGGCCTACCCATGGCAGCCGAGAGCTGGTTTACTCCATCACAAGTGACAGGAACCAATAGCGGTATTGTGGGCGGGGCCTACCCATGGCAGCCGAGAGCTGGTTTACTCCATCACAAGTGACAGGAACCAATAGCGGTCGAACTGATCCAGACGTCGTAGCTCAGCTGTTATTGATCCCCGTTGGTGGTTTTAATGAGAGGGTTAGTGTTTTAATAAGAGGATTAGCGGTTTTAATGAGAGGGTTAGTGTTTTTAATGAGAGGGTTAGGGTTTTAATGAGAGGGTTAGTGTTTTAATGAGAGGGTTAGGGTTTTAATAAGAGGATTAGCGGTTTTAATGAGAGGGTTAGTGGTTTTAATGAGAGGGTTAGCGGTTTTAATGAGAGGGTTGGCAGTTCTAATGAGAGGGTTAGTGTTTTAATGAGAGGGTTAGCGGTTTTAATGAGAGGGTTGGCAGTTCTAATGAGAGGGTTGGCAGTTCTAATGAGAGGGTTAGCGGTTTTAATGAGAGGGTTAGCGGTTTTAATGAGAGGGTTAGTGTTTTAATGAGAGGGTTAGGGTTTTAATGAGAGGGTTAGGGTTTTAATGAGAGGATTAGCAGTTTTAATGAGAGGGTTGGCAGTTCTAATGAGAGGGTTAGGGTTTTAATGAGAGGGTTAGTGGTTTTAATGAGAGGGCTAGCGGTTTTAATGAGAGGGTTAGTGTTTTAATGAGAGGGTTAGTGTTTTAATGAGAGGGTTAGGGTTTTAATGAGAGGGATAGTGTTTTAATGAGAGGGTTAGTGTTTTAATGAGAGGGTTAGTGGTTTTAATGAGAGGGCTAGCGGTTTTAATGAGAGGGTTAGTGTTTTAATGAGAGGGTTAGTGGTTTTAATGAGAGGGTTAGTGGTTTTAATGAGAGGGTTAGTGTTTTATTGAGAGGGCTAGCGGTTTTAATGAGAGGGTTAGTGTTTTAATGAGAGGGTTAGTGTTTTAATGAGAGGGTTAGGGTTTTAATGAGAGGGATAGTGTTTTAATGAGAGGGTTAGTGTTTTAATGAGAGGGTTAGTGGTTTTAATGAGAGGGTTAGCGGTTTTAATGAGAGGGTTAGTGTTTTAATGAGAGGGTTAGTGTTTTAATGAGAGGGTTAGTGGTTTTAATGAGAGGGCTAGCGGTTTTAATGAGAGGGTTAGTGTTTTAATGAGAGGGTTAGTGGTTTTAATGAGAGGGTTAGTGGTTTTAATGAGAGGGTTAGTGTTTTATTGAGAGGGCTAGCGGTTTTAATGAGAGGGCTAGTGTTTTAAGGAGAGGGTTAGTGGTTTTAATGAGAGGGTTAGTGGTTTTAATGAGAGGGTTAGTGTTTTAATGAGAGGGTTAGCGGTTTTAATGAGAGGGTTAGTGTTTTAATGAGAGGGTTAGTGTTTTAATGAGAGGGTTAGGGTTTTAATGAGAGGGTTAGGGTTTTAATGAGAGGATTAGCAGTTTTAATGAGAGGGTTAGTGGTTTTAATGAGAGGGTTGGCAGTTCTAATGAGAGGGTTAGGGTTTTAATGAGAGGATTAGCGGTTTTAATGAGAGGGTTAGTGTTTTAATGAGAGGGTTAGCGGTTTTAATGAGAGGGTTGGCAGTTCTAATGAGAGGGTTAGTGTTTTAATGAGAGGGTTAGCGGTTTTAATGAGAGGGTTAGTGTTTTAATGAGAGGGTTAGCGGTATTAATGAGAGGGTTGGCAGTATTAATGAGAGGGTTAGCGGTTTGAATGAGAGGGTTAGCGGTTTTAATGAGAGGGTTAGCGGTTTTAATGAGAGGGTTAGGGTTTTAATGAGAGGGTGAGTGGTTTTAATGAGAGGGTTAGTGGTTTTAATGAGAGGGTTAGGGTTTTAATGAGAGAGTTAGTGGTTTTAATGAGAGAGTTAGGGTTTTAATGAGAGAGTTAGTGGTTTTAATGAGAGGGTTAGGGTTTTAATGAGAGAGTTAGTGGTTTTAATGAGAGGGTTAGTGGTTTTAATGAGAGGGTTAGGGGTTTTAATGAGAGGGTTAGCGGTTTTAATGAGAGGGTTAGCGGTTTTAATGAGAGGGTTAGCGGTTTTAATGAGAGGGTTAGCGGTTTAAATGAGAGGGTTAGCGGTTTAAATGAGAGGGTTAGCGGTTTAAATGAGATGGTTAGCGGTTTAAATGAGATGGTTAGCGGTTTAAATGAGAGGGTTAGTGTTTTAATGAGAGGGTTAGTGTTTTAATGAGAGGGTTAGGGTTTTAATGAGAGGGTTAGTGTTTTACTGAGAGGGTTAGGGTTTTAATGAGAGGGTTAGTGGTTTTAATGAGAGGGCTAGCGGTTTTAATGAGAGGGTTAGTGTTTTAATGAGAGGGTTAGTGTTTTAATGAGAGGGTTAGTGTTTTAATGAGAGGGTTAGGGTTTTAATGAGAGGGTTAGTGTTTTAATGAGAAGGTTAGGGTTTTAATGAGAGGGTTAGTGGTTTTAATGAGAGGGCTAGCGGTTTTAATGAGAGGGTTAGTGTTTTAATGAGAGGGTTAGCGGTTTTAATGAGATGGCTAGCAGTTTTAATGAGAGGGTTAGTGTTTTAATGAGAGGGTTAGTGTTTTAATGAGAGGGTTAGGGTTTTAATGAGAGGGTTAGCGGTTTTAATGAGAGGGTTAGTGTTTTAATGAGAGGGTTAGTGTTTTAATGAGAGGGTTAGTGTTTTAATGAGAGGGTTAGTGGTTTTAATGAGAGGGCTAGCGGTTTTAATGAGAGGGTTAGTGTTTTAATGAGAGGGTTAGTGGTTTTAATGAGAGGGTTAGTGGTTTTAATGAGAGGGTTAGTGTTTTAATGAGAGGGCTAGCGGTTTTAATGAGAGGGTTAGCGTTTTTAATGAGAGGGCTAGCGGTTTTAATGAGAGGGTTAGTGGTTTTAATGAGAGGGTTAGAGGTTTTAATGAGAGGGTTAGAGGTTTTAATGAGAGGGTTAGAGTTTTAATGAGAGGGTTAGTGTTTTAATGAGAGGGTTAGGGTTTTAATGAGAGGGTTAGTGTTTTAATGAGAGGGTTAGTGTTTTAATGAGAGGGCTAGCGGTTTTAATGAGAGGGTTAGTGTTTTAATGAGAGGGTTAGTGGTTTTAATGAGAGGGTTAGTGGTTTTAATGAGAGGGTTAGTGTTTTAATGAGAGGGTTAGTGGTTTTAATGAGAGGGTTAGGGTTTTAATGAGAGGGTTAGTGGTTTTAATGAGAGGGCTAGCGGTTTTAATGAGAGGGTTAGTGTTTTAATGAGAGGGCTAGCGGTTTTAATGAGAGGGTTAGGGTTTTAATGAGAGGGTTAGTGTTTTAATGAGAGGGCTAGCGGTTTTAATGAGAGGGTTAGGGTTTTAATGAGAGGGTTAGTGTTTTAATGAGAGGGTTAGGGTTTTAATGAGAGGGTTAGTGGTTTTAATGAGAGGGCTAGCGGTTTTAATGAGAGGGTTAGTGTTTTAATGAGAGGGTTAGTGTTTTAATGAGAGGGTTAGCGGTTTTAATGAGAGGGTTAGCGGTTTTAATGAGAGGGTTAGCGGTTTTAATGAGAGGGTTAGCGGTTTTAATGAGAGGGTTAGTGTTTTAATGAGGGTTAGTGTTTTAATGAGAGGGTTAGTGTTTTAATGAGAGGGTTAGTGTTTTAATGAGAGGGTTAGTGTTTTAATGAGAGGGTTAGGGTTTTAATGAGAGGGTTAGTGTTTTAATGAGAGGGTTAGTGGTTTTAATGAGAGGGTCGTGTTCTTCACCAGAAGGCAGAACAGATAAATAACGGTATACGGAGAGTTCTGACGGAGAATCCTCGAGGCTGCAGATGTGTTGATGTTTTTATCGTTTGGCACATCGCCGAGGTAGCTACATGAACCAGGAGAAGGTTCCCATCAGAACATCTGAGCTGGACAGTGAGCTAAGCGCAGCTCGCTGTTGGCGCGTACGTCAGGTGCACAGCGAGCTGAAGATGTGGAGATCGGGGGCTTGGAGCGCGTGGCAGAACCAGAACCATGCAGGAAGGTTCCTCCCACTGAAGCGAGTGTTTCCTAACCCGGTCTCTCACAGAGACGCGTCGCGTAGAAAATGTTCCTGACGATGAAACTTTGGCGGAATAGCGCTTGTTCCTGTCTCTAATGGCGACGCATCCATGAGCCGTCTGAGGAGGAGTCCAGAAGCTCACATCCTCTTCAGCTCAGGAAGCTCCTGTAGGGACATCCCACTACACACATGCAGGTGACCTGCCAGGACCTGGACCCGTTTAGGGCTTCTCATTTAGAATGGGCTCCCAGATAAAAGCGAACGCAGTAAAATAAAATACATTAGAATTAAAATTCATTCATTCATTCATTCACAAGCAGCATGCCGCTTCAGATGAATGGATGAGCGCAGCTTGCTGGCCCCTCACCTGGCTCTTCTGTCTCACTGAAGGCAGGAAGACGGGCAGTCGGACCTGGGGGGGGCAGTGAGGACAGTGGGTCGTCCTGGAGACCAGAAGAACCAGAGAAACAGCTGATCAGTGACCAGAACCCACCAGGTCCAGGTCCAGGTCCAGGTCCGTTATGATGCGTTCTAACCTGGAAGTTGTCCTTCTCCAGGGCCTCCAGCTGCCGGGTCAGCCTCCGCTGCCGGGTCGCCTCATCCAGAACTCTACGCTGACCGGCCTCCACCCGGGCTGGACCGGAACCAGAACCAGGGTCATTCAGTAATCAGGTCCAGAGCAGAACAGACATTAGCAAAACTAATGACCACCAGACAGAACTAAACCAGCTGGTTCTGCTGGGTCTTTACCAGCCGAACGTTAACCTGACGTATACCAACCCCTGACCCGTAACCCTGGGTTAACTAACTACCCATACTAGTCGGGAGCCTACAGCTGAACTAAACCAGCTGGTTTGCTGAGCGGACCCTGGCGCGGCGGCCGCGTCTCTGTATCCGGTTACAGGTCAGAAACGCGGCTTACCGGCGGTGAAACCGGGACGAACTTACCGGAGCTCTTCTTGTCCAGAACCATGATGTTCGAACGGAGCCGCTACGGCAGCCGCGGAGGACAATTCACAGGAAGGGCGAAGGCTTCTGTGAACCATGAACGTGTAGAAAGTGGAGAAACCAGAAGATCACCAGCACGGTGGCTCTCAGAGCCTTTGTGGTTCCCGCTGACGTTGGTCTGTAGGAGCTAGCAAGACGTGGTCTCCAGACCCCTAAAACGGTCAGAATGCCAACTGTTTTTGACTGAAAGTAGCTGAAGTTTCCCCCAAAAGTCGCTAGATGTCGCCAGGTGACGCCACATACCAATGTACATATTGATGACGTCATCACGCCACATTGGCGTTCATTTCCCCATAGCATCTAAAAATACACTAAAAGGGAGGAAAATAAAAACTATGTTATGTGTTAAAGTTATTAATTAGTATGATTGAAATGGCCCAAATTGCTTTGATATGTACAATAAATTCCAAAACTACCAATAAAGGGGCATTAAGACAGATATGGTGTGGTGATCCAAACAGTTCTGTTGTAGGATATAACTCAGACCTCCTGCTCTTCTCATTCTCACAGACATTTTCCTAAAAAGCTGTTTTTTTAAACCTCTGTTGTGTATTCTCTCCATCGTGATAATAACGGCGCACCGAGCAAAAGGGAGCGGGTGTCTCAAAGTAAGAGAGGGAGTAAGAGAGGGACGGAGACGGGATGGCGGTGGAGTAGTGAGTAAGAGAGGGACGGAGACGGGATGGTGGTGTAGGGAGTAAGAGAGGGATGGTGGTGGTGTAGGGAGTAAGAGAGGGATGGTGGTGGTGTAGGGAGTAAGAGAGGGATGGTGGTGGTGTAGGGAGTAAGAGAGGGACACAGACGGGATGGTGGTGTAGGGAGTAAGAGAGGGATGGTGGTGGTGTAGGGAGTAAGAGAGGGACACAGACGGGATGGTGGTGTAGGGAGTAAGAGAGGGATGGTGGTGGTGTAGGGAGTAAGAGAGGGACACAGACGGGATGGTGGTGTAGGGAGTAAGAGAGGGATGGTGGTGGTGTAGGGAGTAAGAGAGGGACACAGACGGGATGGTGGTGTAGGGAGTAAGAGAGGGATGGTGGTGGTGTAGGGAGTAAGAGAGGGATGGTGGTGGTGGTGTAGGGAGTAAGAGAGGGACACAGACGGGATGGTGGTGTAGGGAGTAAGAGAGGGATGGTGGTGGTGTAGGGAGTAAGAGAGGGATGGTGGTGGTGTAGGGAGTAAGAGAGGGACACAGACGGGATGGTGGTGTAGGGAGTAAGAGAGGGACACAGACGGGATGGTGGTGTAGGGAGTAAGAGAGGGATGGTGGTGGTGGTGTAGGGAGTAAGAGAGGGACACAGACGGGATGGTGGTGTAGGGAGTAAGAGAGGGATGGTGGTGGTGTAGGGAGTAAGAGAGGAACGGAGACGGGATGGTGGTGGTGTAGGGAGTAAGAGAGGAACGGAGACGGGATGGTGGTGGTGTAGGGAGTAAGAGAGGAACGGAGACGGGATGGTGGTGGTGTAGGGAGTAAGAGAGGGACACAGACGGGATGGTGGTGTAGGGAGTAAGAGAGGGACGGAGACGGGATGGTGGTGGTGTAGGGAGTAAGAGAGGGATGGTGGTGTAGGGAGTAAGAGAGGGACGGAGACGGGATGGTGGTGGTGTAGGGAGTAAGAGAGGGATGGTGGTGGTGTAGGGAGTAAGAGAGGGACACAGACGGGATGGTGGTGTAGGGAGTAAGAGAGGGACGGAGACGGGATGGTGGTGGTGTAGGGAGTAAGAGAGGGATGGTGGTGGTGGTGTAGGGAGTAAGAGAGGGACACAGACGGGATGGTGGTGTAGGGAGTAAGAGAGGGACGGAGACGGGATGGTGGTGGTGTAGGGAGTAAGAGAGGGATGGTGGTGGTGGTGTAGGGAGTAAGAGAGGGACACAGACGGGATGGTGGTGTAGGGAGTAAGAGAGGGACGGAGACGGGATGGTGGTGGTGTAGGGAGTAAGAGAGGGATGGTGGTGGTGGTGTAGGGAGTAAGAGAGGGACACAGACGGGATGGTGGTGTAGGGAGTAAGAGAGGGATGGTGGTGGTGTAGGGAGTAAGAGAGGGATGGTGGTGGTGTAGGGAGTAAGAGAGGGACACAGACGGGATGGTGGTGTAGGGAGTAAGAGAGGGACACAGACGGGATGGTGGTGTAGGGAGTAAGAGAGGGACACAGACGGGATGGTGGTGTAGGGAGTAAGAGAGGGACACAGACGGGATGGTGGTGTAGGGAGTAAGAGAGGGATGGTGGTGGTGTAGGGAGTAAGAGAGGGACACAGACGGGATGGTGGTGTAGGGAGTAAGAGAGGGATGGTGGTGGTGTAGGGAGTAAGAGAGGGATGGTGGTGGTGTAGGGAGTAAGAGAGGGATGGTGGTGGTGTAGGGAGTAAGAGAGGGACACAGACGGGATGGTGGTGTAGGGAGTAAGAGAGGGACACAGACGGGATGGTGGTGTAGGGAGTAAGAGAGGGACACAGACGGGATGGTGGTGTAGGGAGTAAGAGAGGGATGGTGGTGGTGTAGGGAGTAAGAGAGGGACACAGACGGGATGGTGGTGTAGGGAGTAAGAGAGGGATGGTGGTGGTGTAGGGAGTAAGAGAGGGATGGTGGTGGTGGTGTAGGGAGTAAGAGAGGGACACAGACGGGATGGTGGTGTAGGGAGTAAGAGAGGGATGGTGGTGGTGTAGGGAGTAAGAGAGGGACACAGACGGGATGGTGGTGTAGGGAGTAAGAGAGGGACACAGACGGGATGGTGGTGTAGGGAGTAAGAGAGGGATGGTGGTGGTGGTGTAGGGAGTAAGAGAGGGACACAGACGGGATGGTGGTGTAGGGAGTAAGAGAGGGACGGAGACGGGATGGTGGTGGTGTAGGGAGTAAGAGAGGGATGGTGGTGGTGTAGGGAGTAAGAGAGGAACGGAGACGGGATGGTGGTGGTGTAGGGAGTAAGAGAGGGACACAGACGGGATGGTGGTGGTGTAGGGAGTAAGAGAGGGATGGTGGTGGTGGTGTAGGGAGTAAGAGAGGGACACAGACGGGATGGTGGTGTAGGGAGTAAGAGAGGGATGGTGGTGGTGTAGGGAGTAAGAGAGGGATGGTGGTGGTGTAGGGAGTAAGAGAGGGACACAGACGGGATGGTGGTGTAGGGAGTAAGAGAGGGATGGTGGTGGTGTAGGGAGTAAGAGAGGGATGGTGGTGGTGGTGTAGGGAGTAAGAGAGGGACACAGACGGGATGGTGGTGTAGGGAGTAAGAGAGGGATGGTGGTGGTGTAGGGAGTAAGAGAGGGATGGTGGTGGTGTAGGGAGTAAGAGAGGGACACAGACGGGATGGTGGTGTAGGGAGTAAGAGAGGGACACAGACGGGATGGTGGTGTAGGGAGTAAGAGAGGGATGGTGGTGGTGGTGTAGGGAGTAAGAGAGGGACACAGACGGGATGGTGGTGTAGGGAGTAAGAGAGGGACGGAGACGGGATGGTGGTGGTGTAGGGAGTAAGAGAGGGATGGTGGTGGTGTAGGGAGTAAGAGAGGAACGGAGACGGGATGGTGGTGGTGTAGGGAGTAAGAGAGGAACGGAGACGGGATGGTGGTGGTGTAGGGAGTAAGAGAGGAACGGAGACGGGATGGTGGTGGTGTAGGGAGTAAGAGAGGAACGGAGACGGGATGGTGGTGGTGTAGGGAGTAAGAGAGGGACGGAGACGGGATGGTGGTGTAACAGCCCAAGTCTGTCACCTGGTGCCTATCGGCTTTGGTTGAACTTGTTAAATTACTTATATGTGTGAAATACAGTTTGGAGGTTATTGTCTTTATTTTTGTTGCTGATTTCTGTGACCTAAGAGAAAGGCAGCAATATTGTTTTATTGATCGTTTTGTCTGCCTGACTTCTATAAGAGGTGAGTTAGGAGACACGCCCCGCCCCCCGAGAGTGGTACTCCCTCACCTGTCTGGAGGACGCTGGAGGCAAGAGGAGGTGAGTTTGATCGGACGCTGCCAAGTGGTGTTATGGACTAAGGATTATCGCACCAACGACTAGGGAGAGTCTAGCGGACCTATGTGACTTATCTGATGTGCTGGAGGAGTAAGCTGGGAGTGTGTTCTGGTGAACCGCCGAAGCAGCGGCCTGTCGGATCCTCAGCGGTACCGTGAGTAAACAGCTGATCGACGCAGCGGTTGCTGCAGCTGCTGTATACTGAATCTACAACGATAATCTTAGTTCCTTTTTTTTTGCTGAGTGTATTATGGACGCACATTTTTCTTTTCTGAACTGAACTGAATTTATCTGAACAGAACTGAATTTATCTGAACTGAACTGAACTGAACTTATCTGAACTGAACTGAATTTATCTGAACAGAACTGAATTTATCTGAACGGAACCGAATTTATCTGAACTGAACTGAATTTATCTGAACAGAACTGAATTTATCTGAACTGAACTGAATTCATCTGAACTGAACTGAATTTATCTGAACTGAACTGAATTTATCTGAACAGAACTGAATTTATCTGAACGGAACTGAATTTATCTGAACGGAACTGAATTTATCTGAACGGAACTGAATTTATCTGAACTGAACTGAATTCATCTGAACTGAACTGAATTTATCTGAACTGAACTGAATTTATCTGAACGGAACTGAATTTATCTGAACGGAACTGAATTTATCTGAACTGAACTGAATTCATCTGAACTGAACTGAATTTATCTGAACTGAACTGAATTTATCTGAACGGAACTGAATTTATCTGAACGGAACTGAATTTATCTGAACTGAACTGAATTCATCTGAACTGAACTGAATTTATCTGAACTGAACTTATCTGAACAGAACTGAACTTATCTGAACAGAAATGAATTTATCTGAACGGAACTGAATTTATCTGAACAGAACTGAACTTATCTGAACTGAACTGAATTTATCTGAACGGGACTCTCGGACCTTTCCATTAATTATTATACATGTTGTGGCAAAAGATCTGATTTAATACACCCCCGCTTTTGCCTTATGCTTATGTGATTATTTGGGTTTTTTTGTTTCAGTCCAGGTTAGGGTGATAAGCACTTCAAATTGTTTACATCCTTTGTGTTGTGAAGTGAGTGTGAGTTACAAGGGAAAGTTGTTGATAATTGTATTTATTTCTTATGTCAGGAGAGAGACCTGGCTGGCACCCCGATCAAATCCCTTAGTTACACCTGCTTCCGTCACAATGCTATGTAGATGGAAATAAGCAGACTGGGTAATAATGTTGACGTGAGAAAGTTAGCTGTTGAGGATGATACCCAGGCTCGGTTTCAGTAGATCCTTCCTTTGGGGATTTTCTCACTGTATTCTTACATAATGCACCTTTAATCTGACATTGGATTAGGAGATGTTTTCCCTACTGGGTGCTGTAAACTGTTTGGATTGTTAACTGATTTAAAAACAAATGAGAAAAGGATTCTGTTGACACCACCATAACGCACGAACAGACGACACAAACATGCAGGTCCTTATTTAAACTTTATTCTGTGTGGAACAAATAATTTAAAGCAGTTTGTACAAAAGAGCTGCAGGCAGCAGCAGAACCACGATGAGGAAACAAGAAAACCACCAATAACTAAACATGAAGAAGAAAACACCCCAGATGTTCTATAGGGTCACATCCAAGCCCTCTGATTGGTCAAAAACCAGCATAGTCATGACATCATGTAGGAGGAAGTGCTCCATCATGACATCACTGATGACCAGAGTGCCCCCTGCTGGAGGGGGTGGAGGAGGCACAAATCCACCACAACTGGGTACACAGACGTCACCTGAACAGTTGGGGTGGAAAGACTAGTTCATACTTCTCTTGAGTCGGTGTGTGCACACACACACACACACACACGCACGCACGCACACACGCACACACACACACACACACACAGTGTGTGTGTGTGTGTGTGTGTGCGTGCGTGTGTGTGCACACACACACACACGCACGCACGCACGCACGCACACACACACACACACACACAGTGTGTGTTCTTGCATAGACCCAGTAAGAAGGCAGCTTGGTGTGTTCAACATTCAAATGAGACTCATTCTGAAATACCCAACAGTGATGCCTTCAGGACAAACTGACATGTTTTTTGAAGCTCATTTGTCTGAAGTTCTGAATGAAAGACTAGTAAAGTGACTCTTATTTTGAAAAGCCAAATGGTCCCCTCTGACACTGACATTACTAAAAACCTGATTCATGGTGTTCTCTCTCTCACACACACACTATAGGTGCTCAGGGGTCCACGAAGGACACCATGATGTATCTGGTCCCTCTGGTGGTGGGTAAACCCTCATGGTAGTGTGTCAGGCGACCTGGGTGCATGAAGGACCAGCCCTTCCTGGGAGACTCCACTTTGCAATTGTATCGAAGGAACCTGCAGCCTCCTCCCTGAACAACAGAAAAGGTGACAACAGGTGTTTACAGGTGTCTACATGTTACTACAGGTGTTTACAGAGTTCTACAAGCGTTTGTGTGTCTACAGATGTTTATAGGTGTCTACAGGAGTGTATAGATTTCTACAGCAGTGTATAGGTGTCTACAGGAGTGTATAGGTGTCTACAGCAGTGTATAGGTGTCTACAGGAGTGTATAGGTGTCTACAGGAGTGTATAGGTGTCTACAGGAGTGTATAGGCGTCTACAGGAGTGTATAGGTGTCTACAGCAGTGTATAGGTGTCTACAGGAGTGTATAGGCGTCTACAGGAGTGTATAGGCGTCTACAGGAGTGTATAGGTGTCTACAGGAGTGTATAGGTGTCTACAGGAGTGTATAGGTGTCTACAGCAGTGTATAGGTGTCTACAGGAGTGTATAGGTGTCTACAGGAGTGTATAGGTGTCTACAGGAGTGTATAGGCGTCTACAGCAGTGTATAGGCGTCTACAGGAGTGTATAGGTGTCTACAGGAGTGTATAGGTGTCTACAGGTATAGGTGTCTACAGGAGTGTATAGGTGTCTACAGGAGTGTATAGGCGTCTACAGGAGTGTATAGGCGTCTACAGGAGTGTATAGGCGTCTACAGGAGTGTATAGGCGTCTACAGGAGTGTATAGGCGTCTACAGGAGTGTATAGGCGTCTACAGGAGTGTATAGGTGTCTACAGGAGTGTATAGGTGTCTACAGGAGTGTATAGGCGTCTACAGGAGTGTATAAGCGTCTACAGGAGTGTATAGGAGTCTACAGGAGTGTATAGGTGTCTACAGGAGTGTATAGGCGTCTACAGGAGTATATAAGCGTCTACAGGAGTGTATAGGCATCTACAGGAGTATATAAGCGTCTACAGGAGGGTATAGGCGTCTACAGGAGGGTATAAGAGTCTACAGGAGTGTATAGGCGTCTACAGGAGTATATAGGTGTCTACAGGAGTGTATAGGTGTCTACAGGAGTGTATAGGTGTCTACAGGAGTGTATAGGTGTCTACAGGAGTGTATAGGTGTCTACAGGAGTATATAGGCGTCTACAGGAGTGTATAGGAGTCTACAGGAGTGTATAGGTGTCTACAGGAGTGTATAGGTGTCTACAGGAGTGTATAGGTGTCTACAGGAGTGTATAAGCGTCTAAAGGAGTGTATAGGAGTCTACAGGAGTGTATAGGTGTCTACAGGAGTGTATAGGTGTCTACAGGAGTGTATAGGTGTCTACAGGAGTGTATAGGCGTCTACAGGAGTATATAAGCGTCTACAGGAGGGTATAGGCGTCTACAGGAGGGTATAAGAGTCTACAGGAGTGTATAGGCGTCTACAGGAGTATATAGGCGTCTACAGGAGTGTATAGGTGTCTACAGGAGTGTATAGGTGTCTACAGGAGTGTATAAGTGTCTACAGGAGTGTATAGGTGTCTACAGGAGTGTGTAGGTGTCTACAGGAGTGTATAGGTGTCTACAGGAGTGTATAGGTGTCTACAGGTATAGGTGTCTACAGGAGTGTATAGGTGTCTACAGGAGTGTATAAGTGTCTACAGGAGTGTATAAGTGTCTACAGGTATAGGTGTCTACAGGAGTGTATAGGTGTCTACAGGAGTGTATAGGTGTCTACAGGAGTGTATAGGCGTCTACAGGAGTGTATAGGCGTCTACAGGAGTGTATAGGTGTCTACAGGAGTGTATAGGTGTCTACAGGAGTGTATAGGTGTCTACAGGAGTGTATAAGTGTCTACAGGTATAGGTGTCTACAGGAGTGTATAGGTGTCTACAGGAGTGTATAGGTGTCTACAGGAGTGTATAGGTGTCTACAGGAGTGTATAAGTGTCTACAGGAGTGTATAGGTGTCTACAGGAGTGTATAGGTGTCTACAGGAGTGTATAGGTGTCTACAGGAGTGTATAGGTGTCTACAGGAGTGTATAGGTGTCTACAGGAGTGTATAAGTGTCTACAGGTATAGGTGTCTACAGGAGTGTATAGGTGTCTACAGGAGTGTATAGGTGTCTACAGGAGTGTATAGGTGTCTACAGGAGTGTATAGGCGTCTACAGGAGTGTATAGGCGTCTACAGGAGTGTATAGGGGTCTACAGGAGTGTATAGGTGTCTACAGGAGTGTATAGGTGTCTACAGGAGTGTATAGGTGTCTACAGGAGTGTATAAGCATCTACAGGAGTGTATAGGAGTCTACAGGAGTGTATAGGTGTCTACAGGAGTGTATAGGTGTCTACAGGAGTGTATAGGTGTCTACAGGAGTGTATAGGTGTCTACAGGAGTGTATAGGCGTCTACAGGAGTGTATAAGCGTCTACAGGAGGGTATAGGCGTCTACAGGAGGGTATAGGCGTCTACAGGAGGGTATAAGAGTCTACAAGAGTGTATAGGCGTCTACAGGAGTATATAGGCGTCTACAGGAGTGTATAGGTGTCTACAGGAGTGTATAGGTGTCTACAGGAGTGTATAGGTGTCTACAGGAGTGTATAGGTGTCTACAGGAGTGTATAGGTGTCTACAGGAGTGTATAGGAGTCTACAGGAGTGTATAGGTGTCTACAGGAGTGTATAGGTGTCTACAGGAGTGTATAGGAGTCTACAGGAGTGTATAGGTGTCTACAGGAGTGTATAGGTGTCTACAGGAGTGTATAGGTGTCTACAGGAGTGTATAGGTGTCTACAGGAGTGTATAGGCGTCTACAGGAGTGTATAGGCGTCTACAGGAGTGTATAGGCGTCTACAGGAGTGTATAGGCGTCTACAGGAGTGTATAGGTGTCTACAGGAGTGTATAGGTGTCTACAGGAGTGTATAGGTGTCTACAGGAGTGTATAAGTGTATACAGGAGTGTATAGGAGTCTACAGGAGTGTATAGGTGTCTACAGGAGTGTATAGGTGTCTACAGGAGTGTATAGGAGTCTACAGGAGTATATAGGCGTCTACAGGAGGGTATAAGAGTCTACAGGAGGGTATAAGAGTCTACAGGAGTGTATAGGCGTCTACAGGAGTATATAGGCGTCTACAGGAGTGTATAGGTGTCTACAGGTATAGGTGTCTACAGGAGTGTATAGGTGTCTACAGGAGTGTATAGGTGTCTACAGGAGTGTATAGGTGTCTACAGAAGTGTATAGGTGTCTACAGGAGTGTATAAGTGTCTACAGGTATAGGTGTCTACAGGAGTGTATAGGCGTCTACAGGAGTGTATAGGTGTCTACAGGTATAGGTGTCTACAGGGGTTAGCAGCTTAGCAGATGTGGTTCCAACCATCACAAATAAAAAATTTTTTGTCAAGTTGTCTGCTAGGCTGGCTCATCATGTGAGTTAGGAGCCGTTTTCTGCCTGAATGATTCAGGTTCCTCTCGATATGTTCTGGCTCTAGATCTGAAGTCCTCCAACCCCCCAGAGTGCAGAGGGTACAGCCGATCTAGAATCAGTTCAACTGCTTACAGGTTAGGCTCAAAGTAACTTCCTGTTAGATCAGCTGACAAGGACCCTTGAAAAAGAGCTTTTCAATCTTAATGGGACCTCCCTGGCTAAATAAAGGATGTTACCTCATAGTCGATGCCCTTCCTATTCAGGGCGATGTTGATGGTGAAGGTGGACGAGTCGTGATGTGGTCTCAGAGACGGCTGCTCGTCAGGACGATAGCGGACCACAAAGTTCATGATGGCATGAGCCTGAGTGGATAGGACCAGATGTCAGAGCAGATGTTTACCAACAACCAACCACTATCAGATCAGAATCAGGAGGGTTTTACTGCCATATGTGTGAGCAGGTTCACAACATTAGGAAATTGCTGTGGTACATGGTGCAAGAATAAGAAATAAGTGCAATAAAATAATACAGAGGAGTGATAATCAGAAAAACAACTAAAATAAACAAGACAGTGTAGGCACCGGTAGGGATCAAAGGAACAGCGCTAGGCTGGTTTAAATCCTACCTGTCTGACAGATTTCATTTTGTAAATGTACATGACAAATCTTCTTCATACTCCAGGGTTACTTGTGGAGTACCACAGGGTTCAGTGGTTGGACCAATTCTTTTTACTATATATGCTCCCAATTGGTAAAATCATTAGACAGCATGGGATAAACTTCCACTGTTATGCTGACGATACTCAGTTATATCTATCCATTAACCCTGATGAACCTAATCGGTTAGTTAGATTACAGGCTTGCCTTGAAGACATAAAAAATTGGATGACTCTAAACTTTTTGTTTTTAAATCAAAATAAGACTGAAGTTCTCATCTTTGGACCAGAAATCCAGAAAAGGAAACTGCTTAGTCAATCACCTGACCTGAATAGCATTACATTAATCTCCGAGAACAAAGCAAGGAACCTTGGTGTTATCTTTGACCAGGACATGTCATTCAAATCCCAGGTTAATCAGGTTTGTAGGATTTCCTTTTTCCACCTTCGGAATATTGCTAAGATTAGAAGCATCCTTTCCAGGAGTGATGCTGAAAAACTAGTTCATGCATTTATTACATCAAGACTGGATTACTGTAATCCATTACTCTCAGGAAGTCCACAGAATGTAGTTAAAAGTCTTCAGCTTGTCCAAAATGCTGCAGCTAGAGTTCTGATGAGAATTAAAAAGAGAGATCATATCTCTCCTGTCTTAGCTTCACTACATTGGCTACCTGTTAAATTCAGAATAGATTTTAAGATCCTTCTTCTCACATATAAAGCTCTTAATAATCAAGCTCCATCATACATCAGTGATCTGATTGTTCCAGGGGTTCTCCCAGGGCTTTATAAGCCTGGCGGCCCGCCAGGCTTTGCTTGCCCACCCGCCAGGCTAAGCGTCATGCCCCTCCCCCCCTCTCCGACCGTGTCCGCTGAAACGAACGGCGCAGCGAAACTAGAGCCCTCCATCAGCTGATACTGGTGAGAAACAGCAGCGGAACGTGTGCAACCATCCCATCCCCGCTCTCTCAGAGGAGCGCTGCGGGACGGGCACAGCCCGAAGAGGAAACGTGGGTCCCCCTTCCCATGGGCTCACCACTCGAGGGAGGGGCCAAAGGGGTCGGGTGCAGTGTGTGATGGGTGGTAGTCGAATGCGGGGACCTTGGCGGTCTGATCCTCAGCTACAGAAGCTGGCTCTCGGCACATGGAATGTCACCTCTCTGGTGAGAAAGGAGCCTGAGTTGGTGTGTGAGGTTGAGAGGTTCCGACTAGATATAGTCGGACTCACCTCAATGCATGGCTCTGGCTCTGGAACCAGTTTCCTTGAGAGGGGTTGGACTTTCTACCACTCTGGAGTTGCTCCCACTGAGAGGCGCCGAGCAGGGGTGGGTATACTAGTTGCCCCCATCTTGGTGCCTGTACGTTGGGGTTTACCCCAGTGAAAGAGAGGGTAGCCTCCCTCCGCCTATGTGTGGGGGTACGGGTTCTGACTGTGGTCTGTGCTTATGCACCAAACTACAGTTCAGACTACCCACGCTTTTTGGAGACCTTGGAGGGGGTGCTGGAAAGCGCGCCTTCCGGTGACTCAGACCATCCAACCGGCCTCATGACCGCAGACCATGCGTGGCCACACCAGCCCAGGACCTTCACATCCAGCAGGTTCACCTCCAGGATCGCCTGAGACCCGCCACCTGGACAGCTGCAGCAACAATCGGTTTGCATAACCAGAGAATTTCTGCACAAACTGTCAGAAACCATCTCAGGGATGCTCATCTGCATGCTCGTCGTCCTCATCGGGGTCTGGACCTGACTGCAGTCCGTCATCGTAACTGACTTGAGTGGGCAAACACTCTCATTCGATGGCACTTGGCACATTTGAGAGGTGTTCTGTTCACAGATGAGTCCCGGTTTTTACTGTTTAGGGCAAATGGCTGACTGTGTGTGTGGCGTCATGTGGGTGAGCGGTTTGCTGTCATCGTTGTGGAATGAGTGGCCCATGGTGGCGGTGGGGTAATGGTATGGGCAGGTGTATGTTATGGACAACGAAACACAGGTCCATTTTATTGATGGCATCTTGAATGCACAGAGGTACTGTGATGAGATCCTGAGGCCCATTGTTGTACCATTCATCCACAACCACCACCTCTGGTTGCAGCATGATAACCCACGGCCCCATATTGCAAAGATCTGTACACAATTCTTGGAAGCTAAAAACATCCCAGTTCTTGCATGGCCAGCATACTCACCAGAAGAGTCACCCACTGAACATGTTTGGAATGCTGTGGATCGGCATATACGACTGCGTGTTCCAGTTCTTGCAAATGTTCAGCAACTTCACACAGCTACTGAAGAAGAGTGGACCAACATTCCACAGGCCACAATCAACGACCTGATCAACTCTATGCCACGGAGATGTGTTGCCCTGCGTGAGGCAAATGATGGCCACACCAGAAACTGACTGGTTTTCTGCCTCACCACCCTCATGAAGCAAAACTGTGCATATGTCAGGGTGTCCTTTTATTGTGGGCAGTCTAAGGCACACCTGTACATTATTCATGCTGTCTGTCAAGAGTCTGGATTGTCCTGAGCGTGGTGTAGGCACTGCTAGCCGACCATCCTGTGATGACCGGAGCGGCCGGGCCGAGACGTAAGCCTTTGCAAGAGGATTCAGGTAGATGGGAGCCGTACCATCTCGGACTTTGTATGCTAGTGTTAGCTATTTGAATTTGATGCGTGCTGCTAGCGGTAGCCAGTGGAGCTCAATGAACAGAGGGGTGATGTGTGCTCTTTTTGGCTGAAGACCAGACGCGCCGCTGCGTTCTGGACCATTTGAAGAGATCTCACAGTACAGCCTGGAAGACCAGTTAGAAGGGCGTTGCAGTAATGGAGGCGGGAGATGACAGTAGACTGCACCAGGAGCTGGGTGGCATGTTGTGTTAGGTATGGTCTGATCTTTCGTATGTTATACAGCGCAAAGCGGCATGAATGAGCAACAGAGGCAACATGATCTTTAAAGGTCAGGTGTTCATCAATCACAACACCCAGATTTCAAACTGCCTTTGAAGGAGCCAGAGATAGGAAGTCATTCTGGATTGAGATATTGTGCTGAATGGATGGTTTTGCTGGGATGACAAGTAGTTCAGTTTTAGAGAGGTTGAGTTGGAGATGGTGGGATTTCATCCATTTTGATATGTCAGAGAGACAGTTTGATATTCGTGCAGAGACAGTGTGGTCGTCCGGTGGAAATGACAGATAGAGCTGGGTGTCGTCTGCATAGCAGTGGTAGGAGAAGCCATGTGATCGAATGATCTCAGCCAGTGAGGTGGTGTTTATGGCAAAGAGAAGAGGTCCTAGTACAGAGCCCTGGGGGACTCCTGTGGCAAGATGGTGCACGGTAGAGGATTGTCCAAGCCAAGATACACTGAATGATTGTCCTGTGAGGTACGATTCAAACCAGGCGAGTGCTTTCTCTGTGATGCCCATGCTAGAGAGTGTGGACGAGGGAAGCCATGGTTGACAGTGTCACATGCAGCCGATAAGTTAAGCAGGATAAGCACTGAGGATTTGGCAGTCTTTAGCTGCTCTTGTGTGTTTTCCACTTGTTTCTTTCTCACACTCCTTTCTATGTTCTATTGTTCGTGTGTTGAGTTGGCGTCCGGGTTCTCCTACGTATGTTTTATTGCAGAGTTTGCATGGGATTTGGTAAACGACTCCACATTTAAGTCCGGCTGGTATCTTGTCTTTTGGGTGCACTAGTCTGTTTCTAACTGTTGTGTAGGGTTTTGTTGGACCTGCGGATACTTGACATGGACGATAAACAAAGGAAAACAACAAACAACAACAGAAAGAAAAGAACAACCTAAGCAAAGACCCAGAAACCCAGAAAGACAAGAACCAAAACCAGTGATAACCCTGACATACATCAGAGGCATAACAGTAAAAATAAGAACAACAATGAAAAAACACAACATAAACACACCAACAAAACCATACACAACAGTTAGAAACAGACTAGTGCACCCAAAAGACAAGATACCAGCTGGACTTAAATGTGGAGTCGTTTACGAATTAATCAGATTTGATTTCTAAAGCAAGTTTCAAGCAAAGTGCTTTCCAGAATTAAAATGACCCCAAATTCCCATAACAGTTTAAAAGCATTCACTCACACACACACACACACACACACACACACACACACACACACACACACACACACACACACACACACACACACACACACACACACACACACACACACGTCAGTAAACAAAAAAGTTTGTACCAGGGGACCAGGATCTAGACCATAACTCAATAGATGACCCGCACCTGTATAGTAAGGACTCCAAAGCGCTTTACACTACAGTGTATCATTCATCCATTCACACACACATTCACATGCTGGTGGGAATGAGCTACCATGTAGCCACAGCTGCCCTGGAGCACACTGAGAGGCGAGGCTGCCAAGCACAGACGCCACCGGTCCCTCCGACCACCACCAGCAGGCAAGGTGGGTTAAATGCCCAAGGACACAACAGCAGAATTCTCTGTCTGGAGCCGGGATCGAACCTGCAACCTTCTGATTACTGGACAACCCCCTCAACCTGCTGAGCTACTGCTGCCCCAGGGTAGTGCCAGGGGACAAGGATTTAGCCCATACCTTAGGGTAGTACCCGGGGTAGAGTTTCTCGGTGACAGGGACGATGTACTCCTTCAGGAACTTGAGCCACTCCTTCTCAAAGCCAATCTGGTTCATGTGGATGTCCACCGTGGGGACATTTTCATACCCGCCTGCGAGACGTTCGTCCTGACCACAGAAAAGGCTTTAAGACCCAGGAATCAGAATCTTCTACACAGTCAGCAGACCTGGTACCTTATGGGATCCTCCAGACCACTCCCCATGAGCCTCCATTGTCTCCACCAGCTGATCACACATCTTATCAGAGAAGGCAGGAAACCAGTAGACATCTGGACAGGGCTGGGGACAAGGTTCAGGTTCTCATTAGACCAAACAACAAAGCCACCTGCTCTGTCTCCCAGGATCCACTTAGCTCACGGACTGTACCTGCTCCACCACACCAGTCTCATCTTCAAAGATCTTGGAGTAGTTCTCGTGGACATACTTCTCCCTCCAGTCCTGCAGAGACACATGGACACACATGAAGAAACGCATGGACCCACAGAGCCTCCCTTCAGCAGTCCTCACCACAGGGTTGTCAAAGATCTGCCACAGGTCTGGGTAGAGCCGAGACGTGTTGAAGTTGGACGAAGCCACCAGGCGGCCAAAGTCGTCCCGGTTGGACACAAACATGAAGACACCCTGTGGAGACACATCAATCACACCGTCGTAACTTAAAGACAGGTCTGGAAATACGGAACCAGAACTGCGTCTCACCTGGTCCCTGAAGCTCCTGCAAAACACCATGTCCGGGTCCATCCCGTCGTCCATGAACAGGTTCACCTGAGCCAGTTTGGACCGCAGGACATTGCCTTTGATCAGATACACCTGAGTGATGTACGGAACGTTCCACAGACCGCTGAACAAACCAAACACACACATTACCACAGAGAAAATCAAAGCACAGAGAGCATTCCTAACCCTGCGGGGCCCAGTCCACTCGGACTCAGACTCTCATGGAGTCAGAAACAGCCTCCGTCACTGACCTGCCGATGCTGGCAGCTTCATGTCAACAGCGCCTGTAGTTTTTATCGGAGTGTGTGAAGGGACTCATCAGGGTTTCAGGAGGCATCAGCGGGTTTATTAATGCATTAGTATAATATTAACACCATAAATATAACCTTTGATCTCTCAGTCCGAGTCAGTACCGGGGGTATCGTTCATAACAGATGTACAACACGTATAATATATGATACGTATAAAACACGTACAGCACATATAACTTATGTAATGTCCAGTAAAGCACAGTTAGACCCTTCAAGATCTGGTGGACATGGAGACACGGGTCTGCGTGTGTGTCCTTCAATCTGCCGGATCTGCACCCTATCAGCTGGTTCGGAGCCTCTGTGCAGCTCTGAACACACGATAACGTACTGTCAACAATCACGTTCCCTCCTCAAGGCCCTTCTGGGCCAAGCCTGCCTCGTTATCTAGGCCGGGCCGGACTGGTACCTGGAGGACTGCTTCTGTTTATGTGTGTTGATCATTCATGAAATGAACGAATGTTACATGGATATTAATTAGGTTTCATTCATCTGTGCTTAAATCAATACGTTGGATAGGGTAGGGTTAGGGTTAGGGTTAGGAATTAGAATGGCTGAAAGTGTGAAATGAATTATTACATTGATTATACATGGATCAGTAGTTAAGTCAAACGCGTGACACATACACACTTACCCACCAATCAGAACCCCTGTATCTGAAAGAAGGCGTGTTTCTGAGATTCTTGGTACTATCCCTCAACATGGCACGCTCTGATTTGTTAAGAAATTAATATAAGAGTATGAAAACAGAATCACTCAGGTGACTCAGCGGTAGAGTGTTCCAGTTCTACAGAGTTCTAGAGGAAGCTACGGAAACGGACGTCCGTAGTGACGTCTCTGTAACCCCGAAGCAGCCTTTGACACGCAGTAGAGGTTGCTGTAAAGCCGACACACACACACCTGTTCCTTCAGAACAAAGCAACTTGCTCCTTCAGCTACTCAGAAACAGCTGCTCTAAGACACAACCAGTTTCCTCTATCGTGTGACCCGGACGCCACCCAGGACTGACTTGGTCGCATCGAGGGTTTCTCTACGAACCACGTGCATGGGGGTCATCGGCTCCTTGACATCTCGGATCCAAACGGGGGTCTCCAAGAACGGGTGACGTAGACACATAGATGGCGTCTGATGCCTTTCGATAATAACCAACCTCATAGCTCAACGCAAACCAAAGTCTTTCCCTTGACACCCAGAACTCGGCTCTCCTAGACACGAACGTTCTGATAGGCACCGTATACCACGTCTCCTCCATCTAGAGCCACCCATCACAGTACATATTAGTTAACTGGTCAAGTTTTTATTGTTTGGTAAATAAATTCTTACTTTTACAGACCTGACTCTTTCCTTGAATCAAAACAAAGTGTTTACAATGCCTGAATAAACAAACAACCCTAGAATCTGCTGATAAACCCCCAAAGACCAGGCCGGTTGGTATTCTATATTTACATAGAGTATCACAGCGTATCGGTCATAAGTAGAGGTAATATGTGAAGCTCTTAAAGCTCTACATTTACCAACTCCTACACTTATGATGAATACATATGTGATACATATCACACACATCAACCCCTTCCACCACCTTACCATCAGTGCTTTAAGTGGAAAAAATAAGTGCCAGTAGTCCCCTTAGAAGAGTATCGGGGTTGGGGGGGGGGGGGGGGGGGGGGGCAGGAACACTAAACGAGTTCAAGTGAAGGTATACCACTTCCATTGCTTTATTAATTAGCAATCGGGCAACCAACAACAGCGTAACAGAAGTTCTTGAACTAGTGAATCAAAGTGACTTATGCATAATCAAAGAAAATATGCAGGAGATCAAAATAATGTTAAAATACACATAAACTAACTAATAAAACACTAAGCCAATGACTTTAGCTTACATGTAACGTGTTGAAACTACATAGAACATTTTTCCAGCATAATATCAAGTTAAAATCTTCAGATCTTCAAAAGTAACTTAAAAATGTAACCAGACTGTGCCGTGCCAGATGAACTAACTGCACCTACAACAACAACCACGGTCCAAGTCCTTTCAGAAGAGGCTCCAGCAGGCCTTGGGGTCCACTTGGTTAGCACTAGGGGCCTCACAGGATGTACATGTTGCACTCCTTCTCCCTGATGCCAGCCACGACCTCACATAACTTTGTGCATGACATTGATCCAATGGTGGTCCGTTGCATTTGAGGAAAATCAGATCTGAAAGCCTTTTGGTGTGAAGTGAGAGTGTCACTCAGTGAACTGAAAGCTCGCTCACATCCACTTGTTGATACTGCAATGGTGTGGACGGCTTTAAGAAGAGGCTTCAGCACTGCTGGTATCTTGGAAGCCTTGAGGTCTTTATACTCCCTAAATCCTAAGACACTTTCCCTTTCCTCATGTTTGAACCGCTCACATAAACGTCTGACGTCCGCGTCGCCGTGCTGAATATCTGCTGTTGCAGGCCAGGAGTCAGACTGGAGGACCTGGATATCTTTGAGGAGTGGACTGTCTTTACAGACGAGGTTCTGCTGACATGTGAGGCAGTTGTTGGAGTCATGCTGCACTCCACATTTACAGCCAGGCTACGGAAAAACTGTGCGGGGTTGACTTTTGGAACCCTCTGATTTTCATGCAGCTTTACATTTCTGAGGATGTTCTTCTCTTCTGCTTCGATTGCCACTTGTGTTTGCGGGCCCGGTGTGGATACCACTGACTCAAAGACATGGATATGCCGGGCTAGCAACCTGTCGGCTTGGTCCAATGTCACGTCTCGTCTCTGGAGCATTCCTGAGAGGTCACCGAGTTCTGTGAGAGCATCATACATGGCACTAAGATCGGCCACAAAGGAGACAGAAGTAAGAACGTCATTAAGTCCGTTGTGTTTTGCTCTCTCGCTTGAATCCCTGTTGGTATCCGCAGCAGCGCTTGTGAAGTGCATCTGCAGAGCTTGATGGTTTTCCCATACTGCTTTCACTGTCCTCTCACTTGAAGCAACCCAACGTGCTGATAAAACACGTCCAATTACAAGAAGCCGCTGCCCAACACTATGAGCCCTCTCGGTTAATTCTCTTTGATGTTTTGGGGACGCACGGTAGAGGGAGTACAGCTGATCTAAAACAATGTTGAAGTGATTGGTTCCCCCAGCCTCCTTCAAAGCACCACATGCTGCCAGTTCCAGTCTGTGGCTTAGACATCAGGCTAGGATGCCTCCTGCATGTATCCCTGGTGCTGTCTGTCTGTCTGTCTGTCGGTCGGTCGGTCGGTCGGTCGGACGGACGGACTGACTGACGGACGGATGGATGGGGATGGATGGATGGATGGATGGATGGATGGGATGGATTGGATGGATGGATGGGATGGATGGGATGGATGGGATGGATGGGATGGATTGGATGGATGGATGGATGGATGGGATTGATGGGATGGATGGGATGGATTGGATGGATGGATGGGATGGATGGGATGGATGGGATGGATGGGATGGATTGGATGGATGGATGGATGGATGGGATTGATGGGATGGATGGGATGGATTGGATGGATGGATGGATGAATGGATGGATGGATGGATGGATGAATGGATGGATGGATAATATGGGTAAGTATCAAAAATCTCCCTCAAGTGTAGCACTGATTTCAGATATTGGCCCAACTTTTCACATGAGCTCATCCCTAAAGGTGGAATCACACTTTGGTTAGCGTGGCCTGGGCCAGGTGGGGACAGTCGCCCCCATGCAGTGAGGTTGTGTAATTTCCCTCTGGGATTAATAAAGTATTGATTGATTGATTGATTTACACAGCCTTCTCAGGAGCACTAACATGGCCGTGTGCATGGACGGGTCCACTAAAGAGGTACGAAGTCTGTGGTGTTCCTTAGAGCCACTGGTTAGTAAACAGAAGTGGCTGTGAGCAGAGTGGCTTCTGTAGACTCTGACATGAAGCACACAGCTTCCTACTCTCTCACTGAGCAGTGGTACGACTGTGGGCTCCTCCCATAGACGAGCGCTCACAAGGCGAGTGTAAAGTGCCACAGGTTACCAGCCAGAGGACAGCCACGTCTCACGTTAACGTTTGAGAAGAAGCCCTCAGAGAAGCAAGCTGCAGCTGTTAAAGTAGTTAAAGGTCCTGTCACGGTAAAATGGCCGAGGAGGCCTGGTGTGAGCTGGGAGACGCGGTGGACATACGACTTTCTGGAATTAGCTTTGTTTGTTTTAGGGTTAAACCACCAAATAGTTCCCGAGCACAGCCAGCGCTGCAGCTCACCGCTCCCCTCGATGGAGATGGGTCACATGTGGTGGTGAACTTCACAAGTGTGTGAAGAAAACTATGGGACTGTCGCCCTCTGCTGCTGCTTTACAGGCCGGTATCCAGCATGGTTTCCTGCTTCAACACACCTGCTTTAATCAGCAGGTGGTTAAGCTTCTGCAGAGGCTTGATGAGCTGCTGCACTGTTGGATTAGGGAAACAACTGAAACATGCTTCAAGCAGATCACAGAATACCTCTCACAAAACTGTCTGTTTGACCCTGACCAATCTGGGTTCAAAAAGGGCCACTCCACTGAAACTGCTCTGTTAGCAGTGACTGAATCCTTAAAAGAAGCTAGAGCGACTGCCAAATCCTCAGTGCTTATCCTGCTCGACTTATCGGCTGCATGTGACACTGTCAACCATGGCTTCCTTTTGTCCACACTCTCTAGCATGGGCATCATAGAGAAAGCACACGCCTGGTTTGAATCGTACCTCACAGGACGATCATTCAGTGTATCTTGGCTTGGACAGTCCTCTACCGTGCACCATCTTGCCACAGGAGTCCCCCAGGCCTCTGTACTAGGACCTCTTCTCTTTGCCATATACACCACCTGACTGGGTGAGATCATTCGATCACATGGCTTCTCCTACCACTGCTATGCAGACGACACCCAGCTCTATCTGTCATTTCCACCGGACGACCACACTGTCTCTGCACGAATATCAAACTGTCTCTCTGACATATCAAAATGGATGAAATCCCACCATCTCCAACTCAACCTCTCTAAAACTGAACTACTTGTCATCCCAGCAAAACCATCCATTCAGCACAATATCTCAGTCTAAAATGACTTTCTATCTCTGGCTCCTTCAAAGGCAGTTTGAAACCTGGGTGTTGTGATTGATGAACACCTGACCTTTAAAGATCATGCTGCCTCTGTTGCCCGTTCATGCCGCTTTGCGCTGTATAACATACGAAAGATCAGACCATACCTAACACAACATGCCACCCAGCTCCTGGTGCAATCTACTGTCATCTCCCGCCTCCATTACTGCAATACCCTTCTAACTGGTCTTCCAGGCTGTACTGTGAGATCTCTTCAAATGGTCCAGAACGCAGCGGCGCGTCTGGTCTTCAATCAGCCAAAAAGAGCACACGTCACCCCTCTGTTCATTGAGCTCCACTGGCTACCGCTAGCAGCACGCATCAAATTCTAATAGCTAACACTAGCATACAAAGTCCAAGATGGTATGGCTCCCATCTACCTGAATCCTCTTGCAAAGGCTTACGTCTCGGCCCGGCCGCTCCGGTCATCACAGGATGGTCGGCTAGCAGTGCCTACACCACGCTCAGGACAATCCAGACTCTTCTCATGCATCGTTCCACAAATGTGGAATGACCTTCCAAGCACTACCAGAACTGCGGCTTCCTTTTCGACTTTCAAGAAACTCCTGAAGACCCTGCTCTTCAGAGAGCATCTTCTAAACTAGCACCCTCCCTGCACCCGTCCCCCCTCTCTACTGTCCACTCCTTGTTCCCTCCTCTCCATGATTCATCATGCTGCCTCACTGCCACCTACGACTGACTGGAAATCATTTGTTGTTGTTGTTGTTGTTAGCCTCAAGGGCGACATGCCGATTATTACTTGTAAGTCGCTTTGGATAAAAGCGTCTGCTAAATACATAAACATGCTGGGAAGGGAGTTGGGTATCACTGGTGTAGGTTTTCCTTTGGGGTGGCATGGGGTAGGCTGCTTTCGCATTGTTCCCCTAACTGAGGGGTGGATCCTGCCCTGGTGATGTCGGAGGGTGTCTGGTGGGTTCCGTAGGGGAGCTATGACAGATTCTCTTTATGAGATAGTTGAGGCTCATCTCCCCCTACCAAACTATCAGAGTCTAGGGCCCCTGGTGGCTGATGGTGTTGGGTCCTAGAGGCGCCTCTTTGCCTGGTTGGGTCCCTGCCAGGTGGGTGGGATGCCTCAGGGTCCATATCCTGGACTGCTCAGGGGCAGTCAGCTACAGGCGGGGTCTGAGCGATCGTTGCTGCAGTCCTCTGTGGCTGCTGGGTAGCTCCTCTGGAACTCCGTGCATCTCTTGTTGGGTGAGGACCACGGTTCTTGTGGTGGTTCTCCTGGGGCCCCTGTCCTCCAATTCCCACGGCCTGCTCCAGGGCAGGACTGGGATCCTCCACGACCAATAGAACACAATAGACACAACCACATCCTCACTCTCACACACACAAACCTGTGTGTACATGTGTTCACAACACACATTTACCTGGTCTATGACTGTCACTAATAATATTGAACTAACATTCAAGAACATCACCGTGGAACAAGCAGATGGTGGTCGATGCTGTGGGTGTTTCCTCTCCCTCCACAGGTGTCCAGGTAGTTTCCTAATGTTCTTTAACTCCACCCCCTTTTCCTGTCCCTCCTCTATTGTTTACTGCTTGTTACTATTGTTGTTACTATTGTTACTATTGTTTACTCGCCACTGGAGCCACATCAGTGTAGTAAACTAAAATAAACATCTGACAAAGGAAAAAACAAGAGGACCATCGCAGCACCTGCAGTAACGGTCATCCTGTTTTAAGACACCATAGCCAGCCAGGACACGGGGATGTCTAACGGTAGTGATCAGAAACACTCACGCAGCAGCAGCTGGTGTGTGTGTGTGTGTGTGTGTGTGTGTGCGTGAGAGACAGACTCACACTCTCTTCCCCTGCAGGATCTCGATGTAGTCCTCTGATCTATAGTAGTACCCTTCAGGACTCAGAGCGCCCCAGAAGTTGCTCCACAGTTTGCCGTGTCTGGACAGCATGGGGGCGATGACGGACCTGAGTGACAGAGGGGTCCAGTTAAAACCACAGAAGAAGAACAGGACTCAGAGGGACCAATGGGGGGACAGAAGCAGAGGTCTGTACCTGTTCTCCTCAATCAGGATCCTCAGGGTGTCAGGGTTCGTCAGAGCAACGTCTGAGTCCATGCTGAAGTAATAATCACAGCCTGGGTCCTTCTTACACGCCTCACTGAGCGCACACACACACACACACACACACACACACGCGCACACACACACACACACACACACACACACACACACACACACACACACACACACACACACACACACACACACACACACACACACACACAATGAAAACACAGAGACCTGTAAGATGGTTCTCCATCAGTCTCCTAAACCTGTGGTTCCCAACCTCCTCTGACCCCTGGACCCCTGAGCCGTGTTCTCATACCACGAGTACCCCCGAGTCACAGCGGTGATGGTTCCCCTGAAGAAGAACGTCCTGATTGGTGGATCTAAATAAGGTCTGAACCACGTCTAACTTCTCAGGTGAATTCCTTATCCATCCTCATGCAGGGCCCTGACTCCATGTGGAAACCTTCTGGAGCCCTGCATCTGGATCAGCACCACAGCTGGTGTAAACGCTCAGGTTGTGAACGAGGTTGGTCTGAAGCAGACACGGAGAACATGCAGGACAGGGGGAGGGGCTTGACAAAAGCTGGTTTATTATTCACCTGGGTAGAAATGGGTCATGTGGCCTAAGGTCTAGAAAAGTGATGACCACCTGTTTCATCGTATTCTGGATGTTCTAATCCAACTTTTCCACCTTAAAGACACACCTGTGCTGTCCCAGGTAAAAATCACCGCCATAGGACGTGAAGGGTGTCCAGACTATAGGCACCCATCAGACAGAAAACATCCCTACTCACTCACTCACTCACTCACTCGCACGGTCGGTCGCTCACTCACTCACTCACTCGCTCGGTCGCTCACTCACTCACTCACTCGCTCGCACGGTCACTCACTCACTCACTCACTTGCACGGTCGCTCACTCACTCGGTCGCTCACTCACTCGGTCGCTCACTCACTCACTCACTCACTCACTCACTCGCTCGGTCGCTCACTCACTCACTCGCTCGCACGGTCACTCACTCACTCACTCACTCACTCGGTCGCTCACTCACTCACTCGCTCGCACGGTCACTCACTCACTCACTCACTTGCACGGTCGCTCACTCACTCGGTCGCTCACTCACTCGCACGGTCGCTCACTCACTCACTCACTCGCTCGCACGGTCACTCACTCACTCACTCACTTGCACGGTCGCTCACTCACTCGGTCGCTCACTCACTCGCACGGTCGCTCACTCACTCGCACGGTCGCTCACTCACTCACTCGGTCGCTCACTCACTCACTCACTCACTCACTCGCTCGGTCGCTCACTCACTCACTCGCTCGCACGGTCACTCACTCACTCACTCACTTGCACGGTCGCTCACTCACTCGGTCGCTCACTCACTCGCACGGTCGCTCACTCACTCGCACGGTCGCTCACTCACTCACACGGTCGCTCACTCACTCACTCACTCACTCGCTCGGTCGCTCGCTCACTCACTCACTCACTCACTCACTCACTCACTCTCTCGCACGGTCACTCACTCACTCACTCACTCGCACGGTCGCTCACTCACTCGCACGGTCGGTCGCTCGCTCACTCACTCACTCACTCGCTCGCTCACTCACTCACTCGCACGGTCGGTCGGTCGCTCGCTCACTCACTCACTCACTCACTCACTCACTCACTCACTCACTCGCACGGTCACTCACTCACTCACTCACTCACTCACTCACTCGCACGGTCACTCACTCACTTGCACGGTCACTCACTCGCTCACTCACTCGGTCGGTCACTCACTCGCACGGTCGGTCACTCATTCGCTCGCTCACTCACTCACTCACATGGTCGCACACTCACTCACTCACTCGCTCACTCACTCGCATGGTCGGTCACTCACTCGCTCGCTTACTCGCTTGCACGGTCACACACTCACTCACTCACTCGCACGGTCACTCACTCACTCGCACGGTCACTCACTCACTCGCACGGTCACTCACTCACTCGCTTGCACGGTCACACACTCACTCACTCACTCGCACGGTCACTCACTCACTCGCTTGCACGGTCAAACACTCACTCACTCACTCACTCGCTCACTCACTCACTCACTCACTCACTCGCACGGTCGCTCACTCACTCACTCACTCACTCGCATGGTCACTCACTCACTCACTCGCACGGTTGCTCGCTCACTCGCTTGCACGGTCACACACTCGCTCACTCACTCGCTCACTCACTCGCTCGCACGGTCGCTCGCTCACTCACTCACTCACTCACTCACTCACTCACTCACTCGCACAGTAACTCACTCACGTTAGCTGTGTATATGTTGCTGTTGCCATCCATGGGCGTTTCTAGCCCGTTTTTGGGGGGGCTGAAGCCCAGACAAGGTGCTTGTGTTGTTTCATATGGGCCACTCCCATCTGTACCGGGTCGGCCCGGGCCGGGTAGCGTAGTGGGATTGTATCTAGTCAGAACCTCTCAACCTCACACACCAACTCAGGCTCCTTCCTCATCAGAGAGGTGACATTCCATGTACCAAGAGCCAGCTAGCCGAGGACCAGACCGCCAAGGTCCCCGTCCTCGGCTACCACCCATCACACACTGCACTAGACCCCTTTGGCCCCTCCCACGAGTGGTGAGCCCACAGAAAGGGGAACCCACATTTCCTCATCGGGCTTTGCTTTCACCCATGATCCATGCAGAGGTGGTGACCCACGTCAGGGCGAGGGGACACGGTTTCCATTGGTTTGTTTTCATGAGGAGTCTTTGGGCTGCTCTGTCTGATCCCTCACGTAGGGCCTGTTTGCCATGGGTGACGCAAAAAAGATGCATAAAGCCTCAGACAACTTAGCTCCAAGGACCATTAGGACACTCAAACCCCTTCACCAGCCCAGGGAGGGGCTGATAATATGAAATCAACCGTATATTACTGTGCATGACTTCATTTGCATATTCAAATCAAACTTTATTTATAAAGCACTTAATCCTACAATGCATGTAACTCAAAGTGCTTAACAAATTAAAAAGACCCTGCATGCCCACATTCCCTCCCATCCCCAGAATTTAAAAACAGTCTGAGAATAAAAACCCTTCACAACACTCATCCTCCAGCACACACACACACACACACACACACACACACACACACACACACACACACACACACACACATGCCGCCCCCCCTCCCCATGGAAAAAACACGATGGGCTGACATCTTATGAGCCAGACCAGCTAAGGAAATGCCATCAGGGGAGCCATCCGCCCCGACAGCAGCAGATCCACAGCAGCAGCCGAGGCACTGACTCCGGGCCCCCAGGGCAGGGAGGGAGGAGACCCCCACCTCCACCCAGGCACACCTGGAAAGCACCCAGGCCGCCACAGCTGACCAGCGCCTCCCAGGGCAGAGGGCTCCCACAGAGGAAACACTGGAAAAAGGTTAAATTAAGGTTAAAATATAAAATAAGAGCTAAAATGAGAATAGTAATATAAAAAGTTATATAGATATTAAATAATGTTGATTAATAAAAAGAATACATATAATAAATAAATAAATAGATAAATGACCTCATTAATTAATAAAAAAAATGATAGCATCAGTTAAAAGCTAAGCTAAAAAGATGGGTCTTGAGCCTGTTTCTAAAAACATGAACGTTCTCTACGACCCTGAGGTCCTCTGGCAGCTCGTTCCAGAGGCGAGGGCCGTAGTACTGGAAGGACGCCTCGCCGTGAGTGTGTGTCCTGACTTTAGGGATGACCAGGAGACGCCTGCCAGAGGAGCGCAGAGTCCGCATGGGTTCATATTGTAAAAGCAGTTCTGAGAGATAAGAAGGCCCAAGACCGTTAAGACACTTAAAAACCATTAAAAGTATTTTAAAATGGATCCTGGAACACACGGGGAGCCAGTGCAGTTATGCTAAAACCGGAGTGATGTGCTCCCGCCTCCTGGTCTTCATCAGGACACGTGCTGCTGAGTTTTGTAGGAGTTGTAAGCCTGAGATGCTCTTTTTAGGAAGAGCAGAAAGCAGGGCATTGCAGTAGTCTATCCCACTGGTGATAAAAGCATCAGCATCTCCGTATCGGCCCGAGAGAGAATGGGGCGGACTCTGGCAATGTTCTTTAGAAGATAAAAACCTATTTTGGTGATATTTTTAATGTGTGGGATAAAAGTCAGCTCAGAGTCAAAAATCACACCCAGGTTCTTCACTTGTTCAGATGGATTAAAAGACAGAGATTGTAATTTCGGTAAAAGCTTCTCTCTCTGGGCCTCAGGACCAATGACTAAAACTTCAGTTTTGTCCTGGTTGAGCTGGAGAAAGTTCTCTGCCATCCAGGATTCGATGTCTAAAATACAGTTAAAAAGTGCATCCATTGACCGAGAGTCATCCGGAGACACGGAGATGTACAGCTGTGTATCATCAGCATAACTGTGAAAGTTAACCCCGTGTCTCCTGATGACTCCGCCAAGAGGGAGCATATAAAGATTAAAAAGCACTGGGCCTAAAATTGAACCCTGGGGCACACCACATGTAATCCCATGGACCCTCGAGTACCAGGTCTCTAAACTCACCATGAAAGTCCTGTCTGTGAGGTAGGATGTGAACCATCTATGTACAGCACCAGAGAGGCCGATCTGTTGTAAACGAGTTAAAAGAATAGTGTGGTCTACCGTATCGAAGGCAGCACTTAGATCCAGTAGAACCAACACTGTCAACTTCTGTTTATCATAATTTACTCTAAAATCATTTAAAGTCTTCAGAAGGGCCGTCTCAGTGCTGTGGTTCACCCTAAAACCAGACTGAAATTTTTCAAAGACATTAGAATATTCAAAGACATATTCTTCAAGCAAAACCCATCCCAGCCCCATGTTTTTTAAACCAGGGTGAATGCTGTTATCATCTGAGTAATTAAATATACATTTTACTTGAGATGCAGATTGAGGAGGAGAAATGTGGTTTTCGTCCTGGCCGTGGAACTGTGGACCAGCTCTATACCCTTGCAAGGGTGATGGAGGGGGCATGGGAGTTTGCCCAACCAATCCACGTGTTTTGTGGATTTGGAGAAGGCTTGAGACCGTGTCCCCAGGGGCACCCTGTGGGGGACACTCCAGGAGTATGGGGTGGGTGGCTTTCTGTTAAGGGCCATCCAGTCCCTTTACCAGAGGAGCGTGAGTTTGGTCCGCATAGCCGGTAGTAAGTCGGACCTGTTCCCAGTGAGGGTTGGACTCCGCCAGGGCTGCCCTTTGTCACCGGTTCTGTTCATTACCTTTATGGACAGAATTTCTAGATGCAGCCGTGGTGTGGAGTGTGTCGAGTTTGGTGGCAGGAGAATCTCGTCTCTGCTTTTTGCGGATGATGTGGTCCTCCTAGCTTCATCCAGCTCTGACCTTCAGCTCTTGCTGGGTAGGTTCGCGGCCGAATGTGAAGCGGCTGGGATGAGGATCAGCACCTCCAAATCTGAGAGCATGGTTCTCGACCGGAAAAGGGTGGCTTGCCACCTCCGGGTCGGGGGAGAGGTCCTACCTCAAGTAGAGGAGTTTAAGTATCTCGGGGTCTTGTTCACGAGTGAGGGTAGGAGGGATCGGGAGATCGACAGGCGGATTGGTTCGGCGTCTGCAGTGATGCGGACGCTGAGCCGATCTGTCGTGGTGAAGAGGGAGCTGAGCCAGAAAGCCAGGCTCTCGATTTACCGGTCGATCTACGTCCCAATCCTCACCTATGGTCATGAGCTTTGGGTAATGACCGAAAGAACGAGATCGCGGATACAAGCGGCCAAAATGACTTTTCTCCGTAGGGTGGCCGGGCTCAGCCTTAGAGATAGGGTGAGGAGCTCGGACATTCGGGAGGGGCTCGGAGTAGAACCGCTGCTCCTCCGGATCGAAAGGAGCCAGTTGAGGTGGTTTGGGCATCTGGTCAGGATGCCTCCTGGACGTCTCCCTGGGGAGGTGTTTCGGGCATGTCCTGCCGGCAGAAGGCCCCCGGGTCGACCCAGGACACGTTGGAGAGGTTACATCTCCAATCTGGTCCGGGAACGCCTTGGGGTCCTGCCGGAGGAGCTGGTGGAAAAGGCCGGGGAGAGGACGGTCTGGAGCTCCCATCGTTGGGATGCTGCCCCCGCGACCCGGACCCGGATAAGCGGAGGAAGACAACATTTTACTTGTACCCCCCGTAATGCTCTCATTGACCACTAGGGGTATGCGGACCCCTGGTTGGGAAGCACTGTCCTAAAGAACCTGATGCTGTCGTTGGAGGTTCTCCACTCACATGGCCATTGTTCTAGCCTCGTCCTCCTGCAGGTTCTCCTCAGGTCCAACCAGGACAGCCTCGGGGAACAGAGACCTGTGGCGCTCCCAGAACCGCTGGATGTGATGCTCATGGTAGACCACCTGGTGGGTCAGAACATACATGTGTAAAGGGGTCAGTGGATATGACAGTTACAGTGTGTGTGTGTGTGTGTGTGTGTGTGTGTGTGTGTGTGTGCGCGCGTGTGTGTGTGTGTGTGTGTGTGTGTGTGTGTGTGTGTGTGTGTGTGTGTGTGTGTGTGTGTGTGTGTGTGTGTGTGTGTGTGTGTGTGTGTGTGTGTGTGTGTGTGTGTCTTACATTATTGTGGATGAAAAGGCGGAGCCTGCTTTTGGGGTAGTCCAACGTGGTCAGTCTCTCCAGGAACTCTTCCATGAACGGAGTCGGGTGTTCAATGAAAACAGCAACAAAAACCAGCGGCATCTCCTCATCCTACACACACGCGCGCGCACACACACACACACACACACACACACACGCACGCACACACACAAACACACACGCGTGCACACGCACATGCGCACACACGCACACGCACACACACACACACAGCGATCAGACATGCTAACACTCACACAACTGTGATGCTACCGCAGCAGAGGGGCGTACAGGTACATTGTTGAAGTAAAGCAGGTCATCATCACAGATTCCACAACCGGTCTCGTAGGTCCACGCTGAAGGCACGTAGTTTCCCAGGTAGTTCAGCTGCAGCTATAGGGTCACAGAGAGGTTATAGAGGTCACTAAGGTCACATATACAACAATTAATTGGGGCGCTGTGATTGGCTGGGTACCTTAGTGGGTCTGTTGCCATAGAGGTCAATAAGACCAAAGAGGGGTTACGGAGAGGTCACAGAGGAATTATAGAGGTCAGAAAGGTCAGAGAGGTCGCACATGGGTTATAGAGGTCAATAAGGTCACAGAGGGGTTACGGAGAGGTCACAGAGGAGTTATAGAGGTCAGAAAGGACAGAGAGGTCGCCCAGGGGTTATAGAGGTCAATAAGGTCACAGAGGGATTACGGAGAGGTCACAGAGGAGTTATAGAGGTCAGAAAGGTCAGAGAGGTCGCACATGGGTTATAGAGGTCAATAAGGTCACAGAGGGGTTACGGAGAGGTCACAGAGGAGTTATAGAGGTCAGAAAGGACAGAGAGGTCGCCCAGGGGTTATAGAGGTCAATAAGGTCACAGAGGGGTTACGGAGAGGTCACAGAGGAGTTATAGAGGTCAGAAAGGTCAGAGAGGTAGCACAGGGGTTATAGAGGTCAATAAGGTCACAGAGGGGTTACGGAGAGGTCACAGAGGAGTTATAGAGGTCAGAAAGGACAGAGAGGTCGCCCAGGGGTTATAGAGGTCAATAAGGTCACAGAGGGATTACGGAGAGGTCACAGAGGAGTTAGAGGTCAGAAAGGACAGAGAGGTCGCCCAGGGGTTATAGAGGTCAATAAGGTCACAGAGGGGTTACGGAGAGGTCACAGAGGAGTTATAGAGGTCAGAAAGGTCAGAGAGGTAGCACAGGGGTTATAGAGGTCAATAAGGTCACAGAGGGGTTATAGAAGTCACAAAGGTCATAGACAGGTTAAAGAGGGGTTATAGTGGCAATAAGGTCACATGGGGTTACAGAGAGGTCACAGAGGGGTTATAGAGGTCAGTAAGGTCATGGAGAGGTTACAGAGGAGTTATAAAGGTCAATAACGTCACAGAGGGGTTACAAAGAGATCAGAGAGGAGTTATAGAGATAAGAAAGGTCAAAAAGGTCACACAAGGGTTAAATAGGTCAATAAGGTCACATGCAGGTCACTGAGGGGCTATAGAGGTCAAAAGTCACAGAACGGTTACAAAGGGGTCACACAGGCGTTAGATCAATAAGGTCACAGGTCAAGAAAGTCAGAGTGGGTCACATGGGGGCTACAGCTGCCCTCGGACACAATGACAGAGTCAAGGCACCACCAATCCCTCTGACCACCACCAGAGGGTGAAATGCCTTGCCCAAGGACACGTCCATTAAATCCTCTGCCACCCCCAAGGTCACATGAATCAGGAGTCAGAGGTCACAGAGGTGATGAGCGTGACATCACTGACTGATTCTGTTGAATCAGAAACTCAAACATTTGTTCAACAATTAATTGGGGAGCTGTGATTGGCTGAGTACCTTAGTGGGTCCGTTGCCATGGATGACAACAGGAAGTGTGTCGTAGGCGACGTTCCTTACTCTGACCTTTGCCCTCTCAAACTTAAGGACGACTTCATCTGTGAGACAGATTCAGATTTTTAATAACAAGGTCACAAGATCAATCCTGGTCCTGTGATTAGGGACCAAACTGTGAGCCAATCAGAAGGTCCTTTGCTCCAGGTGGAAGTTTCCATCTAGACAGAAAAGGCGCTTTCTCACTGCATGATTTTAGGAACCAAGTTCCTAGAACCATCCTCCTAGATTTTAGTTCCTAGAACCATCCTCCCCATAGGAACCTTTTCAGCACGACGAAACCGCCTGCGACAATGCAACGTACTAAGAGCCGGAATAACAACACCAAGAAGCTATGCTCACGGTTAAGCTAGCGGGACACAGGAGGTGACTGTGCTCATCGTCTGTTTTATCAGATTACCTTTGATGATCAGTGAAATCGCAGGTATCTCGTGGAGGCTGCTAGGGCACGCAGAGGGAGTCGGGAGACGAAGAGTTCAGCAGGAGCGACGCTCCGTTATGGAGGAAGAAAGGAAAACAGCGCGAAACAACATGGAAGTTTACCCTATTAAACACGCTGCTTGTATGCATTTGTATGATTACACATTTAAACGGTATTCTATTGGATTACTTTATCAGATTACAAGTAGTTGAATATCTCAGATTATATTTTAACTCGCGTTCTGTTTGCGTTTTAGATGATGTTGCTTCTCCGTGCTTCTGGGTCCAGAACAAAGCTGATGACTGGCGGAAAAAGGTTTTCCAGGTTTTACTGATGACTGACGGAGAATTTCCAGCTGTCCACACAGACCTTACACGTCTGTGTCCACCTGAAGCCTGCCCTGGAGAGAATGGACACCACGTATCTCTGCTGTAGTTTAAGAACAGCGTCTGTGTGCTTCCTACCCTCAGTGAGAGAACAGAGAAGAGTGAACATCTATTGTACGTTCTTGCTGTGTTAGTCTTCTCTTTCCATTGTTGGTTCTATTTTAAACACAGATAAGGTCTTTCTTGCTGACCGGAGGGGAGAGCAGGCAGCAGAGGGCGACAACGTCCTCTGCTGCCCGCGGATAAACGGAGTAGGAAGTGACGCCACCATCAGCTCTGAGGAAGTCTACAGCCGCAGACGAAACGTCAGTAAGGTAAAGAGAAACCTTTCAATGTTTAAAAAAGAACCAACAATGGAACGAGAAACCACCAACATCCACAGCCATGTTGGACGTTCATCAGAGGGAACATACGTGTAAACATGAATTCACACTATTAAAGATAAAATGTTCCTTTGGAAGTAAAGTGATGTTTACATGCTAAGTACATATCCCATTACCTGACTCGGAGCTGAGTGTGAACATTCAAGTCACTAGGAAGTCTGCAGCAAGCCCCTGAGGTGACAGAGCATCACTGAAGGTGTTGTCTTTGATGGGTTAGGAAGAGGATGAGACCTTCTAAAACGTGTCACATGTGAGGTTAAAATGCAGAAAGTGGTGTGTGTGTGTGTGTGTGTGTGTGTGTGTGTGTGTGTGTGTGTGTGTGTGTGTGTGTGTGTTTCAAGCTGCCCAAAATCTCTGAATGTGTGTGCGGTTAAATGTGATCCACTTCCTGCTGTCATCTGGGCTATTATAGAGCTGAGTAACTGGAGTAGATTACACACCAGAGTAACTGGAGTAGATTACACACCAGAGTAACTGGAGTAGATTACACACCAGAGTAACTGAAGTAGATTACACACCAGAGTAACTGGAGTAGATTACACACCAGAGTAACTGGAGTAGATTACACACCAGAGTAACTGGAGTAGATTACACACCTGAGTAACTGGAGAAGAAGAAGAAAATATCATTTCTACAGCGCCTCTCAAGATAAAAATCACGAGGCGCTTCACAAAAACAAAAAATAAAAAAATTAGGGGTGGGAATTTAACGCGTTAATTGCGATTAATTAATTGCAGAAGATTTAGTGCGTTAAAAAAATTAACGCATTTAATCGCAGCTTGAGTTCTAGTCAATGCGGAACTTTTGTCAGTGCACAATTTTCTGATCAACAGATTACAGTGATGCACATGTCAGGGCGAGGAAATACTAATGGAACTCTCAGAAGAAAGCTCGTCGTTAGGGCCATTAGAAGGAAAATTTAATTTAAAAAAACTACCCGACGGCAGCCTCGATAAAAGCGTGGTCTTGTGCAAACTTTGTAAAAAAGAGTTTGCTTACCATCGGAGCACTTCAACCCTATGGTACCGCCTCAACGCAAGGCATGCTGCAGCTAGCACAGAAAGCGCTAGCTATCCGAGTACAAACAAGCCGCCTCGGCAGCCAAAACTTGATGAAATGACTGGATTCAGGGCCAAAATAAGTAAGTCTACGTCAGACAAACTGACAAATTCTATTGCTAAATGGATTGCCCTGGACTGTCGGCCACTATCAGTAGTACAAGATACGGGGTTAGAAAATGTGCTACAGGTAGCGACAGGTGATCCAACTTTCCAGCTGCCGTGCCGAAAGACTATCTCAAGTAAAATTCACCACCTTTATGACCTGAAAAGCAAGGAAAACTAGACGCCTTACAGAAAGCGGACTTCGTGGCTCTTACTGGGGATCACTGGACCTCTGTAAGCAATTCTAATTATGTTGGAGTCACTGCACACACAGTTGTCACAGATGGTACTTGGCATCTACAGTCTTTTGCCCTGACTGTGCAGAAGTCGAGCACCAGACACCATGCAGAACTCTGTGCTGAGGAGTTTCTCTCTGTGGCGGAGGAATGGGGAATTCAAGAAAAGGTCACCACAATTGGGACCATGGTGGCTGCAGCAAGACACCTCCCATTCCAACACATGCCTTGTTTTGCTCATATCTTGCAAAGAGCCATCACAGTTAGCCTTGCCGACAGCGGGTTTAGTGACGTAACAGCAAAATGTCGCAAAGTTGTGGGGCACTTTAAACACAGTCCTGCTAATACAGAAGAGCTACACCAGGAGCAAGCAAGACTGGGGAAAGAAAAAGAGGCTCTCATACAAGATGTTTCCACACGGTGGAATTCAACACTGGATGTGATATATCGTCTACTAAACAACCAAGAAGCAGTTTCAGCTGCTGTAAACAAACAGAAACACAAGCTAGTCTTGTTAACTCCATCAGAGTCTCTGATGATGACTCAAACTACATGGTGAAGTTCAAGACTGCCTTCACAAAGGACTTATCCCAACGTGCAGCTACTCTGAACCATGAATGGCTTAAGATGGCTACTGTGCTCGACCCACGCTTCAAGGATTTAAAGTGCATTGCGAAGGCAGAGCGAGAAGAGGTTTGGCGCAGCCTTGAACCCCTACTGCAGGACCAGGGTACAGATGCCCCCACACAGGAGCCAGCAAAGAAAAAGAGCCTGCTTCTCACATCATTGTCTTCAGACTCTGATGCAGATGAGGAAATCCAATGCAACAGGGCCCTGAGTTTATATAGAGCAGAATCCACCATCAGCGGAACAGACTGCCCACTGCAGTGGTGGTCCAGTCGAGCTGGGACCCACCCACAGTTGTCTGTTCTGGCCAGCAAGTTCCTTATTAGTCCTGCCACTTCTGTCCCATGCGAGAGGCTGTTCTCACTTGCAGGTCATATAGTAACAAAAAAAGAGAGCTGCCTTGAGCTCTGAGAATGTGAACAGGCTAGTTTGTCTAAGCAACTGGTTAAAAGAAAAGGAGAAGAAATGATCAGTGAAGTACTGTGAGCCCTAATGGTTTCTTACTCTGTGCACTAAAGTATATCAGTAGTTAAACAGTTATAAAGTGATATGCAAACTAATTTGCATAAAAAAGCCAGTCAGAGTTACTTTTTTCACTACAAAAGCAGAAATTGCACTTTACGTTGAATATTTTTTTGCAAAGTACTGTGAGCCTTATTGGTTATTTTTTGCACTAAAATATTTCAGTGATTAGTTATGGACAGATGTACAAACTCCTGTATTTATGTTGCTTCAAGTTTCAAAGAGAAGCAACTCAAAATGACGTTTTGCTTGTAAGTTTTTTGCACTTCAAAAGCAGGAATTGCACTTCATGTTGAATTTTTTCTGTTATAATTTGAAGAGAAATTTCCAAAATTTACTTGTAGTACTTAAGTAAAATTATACTCATTATTGGCCTGTTCAACTTTGGCCGGGTATATATCTTTTTTCTTTTGCTACTCTTCAGAAATTGAATGCATTTAATTGCAGTTTTTCAGACTTTAATAAAATACAATACATTTATAATTCATGTCTGCGTTGCTTTATTATGTCATCCACCAAAATTCATTCAATTTTTTTTAATTGCTTTAATGGGGTAAGTTTTTCTTTTTGCTATAAACTGCGATTAATCGAGATTAATTAAATACAAAGCCTCTAATTAATTGGATTAAATTTTTTAATCGAGTCCCACCCCTAAAAAAATAAAAATGTAAAAATATAAAAAAAAATTAGAAAATGTTTAAAAATATATGTAAAATGAGCAAAAATAAGCAATTGCAATTTAAAAGAAAAATGTTAAGAAAGAGAGAGAGAGTGAATAGGAAAGAGGGAAATCAGTGGATCCTGTGGAAGGTTAGGGTTAGTGGTTAAGAAGGTCATACAAAAGCCAGCTGAGTAGATCACACACCCGATTAACTAGAGAAGATCGCACACCCGAGCAACTTGAGTAGATCGCACACCCGAGGAACTAGAGTCGATCGCACACCCGAGCAACTGGAGTAGATCACACACCCGAGCAACTGGAGTCGATCGAACACCCGAGCAACTGGAGTCGATCGCACACCCGAGCAACTGGAGTCGATCGCACACCCGAGCAACTGGAGTCGATCGCACACCCGAGCAACTGGAGTCGATCGCACACCCGAGCAACTGGAGTCGATCGCACACCCGAGCAACTGGAGTCGATCGCACACCCGAGCAACTGGAGTCGATCGCACACCCGAGCAACTGGAGTCGATCGCACACCCGAGCAACTGGAGTCGATCGCACACCCGAGCAACTGGAGTCGATCGCACACCCGAGCAACTGGAGTCGATCGCACACCCGAGCAACTGGAGTAGATCGCACACCCGAGCAACTGGAGTAGATCGCACACCCGAGCAACTGGAGTAGATCCCACACCCGAGCAACTGGAGTAGATCCCACACCCGAGCAACTGGAGTAGATCCCACACCCGAACAACTGGAGTAGATCGCACACCCGAGCAACTGGAGTCGATCGCACACCCGAGCAACTGGAGTCGATCGCACACCCGAGCAACTGGAGTCGATCGCACACCCGAGCAACTGGAGTAGATCGCACACCCGAGCAACTGGAGTAGATCGCACACCCGATTAACTAGAGAAGATCGCACACCCGATTAACTAGAGAAGATCACACACCTGAGTAACTGGAACAGATCACACACCAGAGCAACTGGAACAGATCACACACCCGAGTAACTGGAACAGATCACACACCCGAGCAACTGGAGTAGATCGCACACCCGAGTAACTGGAACAGATCACACACCCGAGCAACTGGAGTAGATCGCACACCCGAGTAACTGGAATAGATCGCACACCTGAGTAACTGGAGTAGATCGCACACCCGAGCAACTGGAGTAGATCACACACCCGAGTAACTGGAATAGATCGCACACCTGAGTAACTGGAACAGATCGCACACCCGAGCAACTGGAGTAGATCGCACACCCGAGTAACTGGAATAGATCGCACACCTGAGTAACTGGAGTAGATCGCACACCCGAGCAACTGGAGTAGATAACACACCTGAGTAACTGGAACAGATCACACACCCGAGCAACTGGAGTAGATTACACACCCAAGTAACTTGAGTAGATCACACACCCCAGCAATTGGAGCCGATCGCACACCCGAGCAACTGGAGTAGATCACACACTCGAGCAACTGGAGTAGATTACACACCCGAGTAATTTGAGTAGATCGCACACCCGAGCAACTGGAGTAGTTCGCACACCCGAGTAACTGGAGTAGATTACACACCCGAGTAACTGGAGTAGATTACACACCCGAGCAACTGGAGTAGTTCGCACACCCGAGCAACTGGAGTCGATCGCACACCCGAGCAACTGGAGTAGATCGCACACCCGAGCAACTGGAGTAGATCACACACCCGAGCAACTGGAGTAGATCGCACACCCGAGCAACTGGAGTAGATCGCACACCCGAGCAACTGGAGTAGATCGCACACCCGAGCAACTGGAGTAGATCTCACACCCGAGCAACTGGAGTAGATCACACACCCAAGCAACTGGAGTCGATCGCACACCCGAGCAACTGGAGTAGATCGCACACCCGAGCAACTGGAGTAGATCGCACACCCGAGCAACTGGAGTAGATCGCACACCCGATTAACTAGAGAAGATCACACACCTGAGTAACTGGAACAGATCAAACACCAGAGCAACTGGAACTGATCACACACCCGAGTAACTGGAACAGATCACACACCCGAGCAACTGGAGTAGATCACACACCCGAGCAACTGGAGTAGATCGCACACCCGAGCAACTGGAGTAGATCGCACACCCGAGCAACTGGAGTAGATCGCACACCCGAGCAACTGGAGTAGATCGCACACCCGAGCAACTTGAGTAGATCGCACAGCCGAGCAACTGGAGTAGATCGCACACCCGAGCAACTTGAGTAGATTACACACCCGAGTAACTGGAACAGATCACACACCCGAGCAACTGGAGTAGATCACACACCCGAGTAACTGGAACAGATCACACACCCGAGCAACTGGAGTAGATCGCACACCCGAGCAACTGGAGTAGATCGCACACCCGAGCAACTGGAGTAGATCGCACACCCGAGCAACTGGAGTAGATCGCACACCTGAGCAACTTGAGTAGATCGCACAGCCGAGCAACTGGAGTAGATCGCACACCCGAGCAACTTGAGTAGATTACACACCTGAGTAACTGGAACAGATCGCACACCCGAGCAACTTGAGTAGATCGCACAGCCGAGCAACTGGAGTAGATCGCACACCCGAGCAACTTGAGTAGATCGCACACCCGAGCAACTGGAGTAGATCACACACCCGAGTAACTGGAACAGATCGCACACCCGAGCAACTTGAGTAGATTGCACACCCGAGCAACTTGAGTAGATTACACACCTGAGTAACTGGAACAGATCACACACCCGAGCAACTGGAGTAGATCGCACACCCGAGCAACTTGAGTAGATCGCACACCCGAGCAACTGGAGTAGATCACACACCCGAGTAACTGGAACAGATCGCACACCCGAGCAACTTGAGTAGATTGCACACCCGAGCAACTTGAGTAGATTACACACCTGAGTAACTGGAACAGATCACACACCCGAGTAACTGGAATAGATCGCACACCTGAGTAACTGGAACAGATCACACACCCGAGCAACTGGAGTAGATTACACACCCAAGTAACTTGAGTAGATCACACACCCCAGCAATTGGAGCCGATCGCACACCCGAGCAACTGGAGTAGATCACACACCCGAGCAACTGGAGTAGATTACACACCCAAGTAACTTGAGTAGATCACACACCCCAGCAATTGGAGCCGATCGCACACCCGAGCAACTGGAGTAGATCACACACCCGAGCAACTGGAGTAGTTCGCACACCTGAGTAACTGGAACAGATCACACCCCCGAGCAACTGGAACAGATCACACACCCGAGCAACTGGAGTAGATTACACACCCAAGTAACTTGAGTAGATCACACACCCCAGCAATTGGAGCCGATCGCACACCCGAGCAACTGGAGTAGATCACACACCCGAGCAACTGGAGTAGATTACACACCCAAGTAACTTGAGTAGATCACACACCCGAGCAACTGGAGTAGATCACACACCCGAGCAACTGGAGTAGATCGCACACCCGAGCAACTGGAGTAGTTCGCACACCCGAGCAACTGGAGTAGATTACACACCCGAGTAACTGGAGTAGATTACACACCCGAGCAACTGGAGTAGATCGCACACCCGAGCAACTGGAGTAGATTACACACCCAAGTAACTTGAGTAGATCACACACCCCAGCAATTGGAGCCGATCGCACACCCGAGCAACTGGAGTAGATCACACACCCGAGCAACTGGAGTAGATTACACACCCGAGTAACTGGAGTAGATTACACACCCGAGCAACTGGAGTAGATCGCACACCCGAGCAACTGGAGTAGTTCGCACACCCGAGCAACTGGAGTCGATCGCACACCCGAGTAACTGGAGTAGATTACACACCCGAGCAACTGGAGTAGATCGCACACCCGAGCAACTGGAGTAGTTCGCACACCCGAGCAACTGGAGTAGATCGCACACCCGAGCAACTGGAGTCGATCGCACACCCGAGTAACTGGAGTAGATCGCACACCCGAGTAACTGGAGTAGATTACACACCTGAGTAACTGGAGTAGATTACACACCTGAGTAACGGGAATAGGTTACACACCTGAGTAACGGAAATAGGTTACACAGCTGAGTAACGGGAATAGGTTACACACCTGAGTAACTGGAGTAGATCACACACCCAAGCAACTGGAGTCGATCGCACACCCGAGCAACTGGAGTAGATCGCACACCCGAGCAACTGGAGTAGATCGCACACCCGAGCAACTGGAGTAGATCGCACACCCGAGTAACTGGAGTAGTTCGCACACCCGAGTAACTGGAGTAGATTACACACCCGAGTAACTGGAGTAGATTACACATCTGAGTAACTGGAGTAGATTACACACCTGAGTAACGGGAATAGGTTACACACCTGAGTAACGGAAATAGGTTACACACCTGAGTAACGGGAATAGGTTACACACCTGAGTAACTGGAGTAGTTCGCACACCCGAGCAACTGGAGTCGATCGCACACCCGAGTAACTGGAGTAGATTACACACCCGAGCAACTGGAGTAGATCGCACACCCGAGCAACTGGAGTAGTTCGCACACCCGAGCAACTGGAGTAGTTCGCACACCCGAGCAACTGGAGTAGATCGCACACCTGAGTAACTGGAGTCGATCGCACACCCGAGTAACTGGAGTAGATTACACACCCGAGTAACTGGAGTAGATTACACACCTGAGTAACTGGAGTAGATTACACACCTGAGTAACGGGAATAGGTTACACACCTGAGTAACGGAAATAGGTTACACACCTGAGTAACGGGAATAGGTTACACACCTGAGTAACTGGAGTAGATCACACACCCAAGCAACTGGAGTCGATCGCACACCCGAGCAACTGGAGTAGATCGCACACCCGAGCAACTGGAGTAGATCGCACACCCGAGCAACTGGAGTAGATCGCACACCCGAGCAACTGGAGTAGATCGCACACCCGAGTAACTGGAGTAGTTCGCACACCCGAGTAACTGGAGTAGATTACACACCCGAGTAACTGGAGTAGATTACACATCTGAGTAACTGGAGTAGATTACACACCTGAGTAACGGGAATAGGTTACACACCTGAGTAACGGAAATAGGTTACACACCTGAGTAACGGGAATAGGTTACACACCTGAGTAACTGGAGTAGATTACACACTTGAGTAACAGGAGTAGATTACACACCCGAGTAACTGGAGTAGATTACACACCTGAGTAACTGGAGTAGATTACACACCTGAGTAACGGGAATAGGTTACACACCTGAGTAACGGGAATAGGTTACACACCTGAGTAACGGGAATAGGTTACACACCTGAGTAACGGAAATAGGTTACACACCTGAGTAACGAGAATAGGTTACACACCTGAGTAACTGGAGTAGATTACACACTTGAGTAACGGGAGTAGATTACACACCTGAGTAACTGGAATAGGTTATACACACCAGAGTAACTGGAATAGGTTACACACCTGAGTAACGGGAATAGGTTACACTCCAGAGTAACGGGAATAGGTTACACTCCAGAGTAACGGGAATAGGTTACACACCGGAGTAACTGGAGTAGATTACACACCTGAGTAACTGGAGTAGATAACACACTTGAGTAACTGGAGTAGATTACACATCTGAGTAACTGGAGTAGATTACACACTTGAGTAACGGGAGTAGATTACACACCTGAGTAACTGGAATAGGTTATACACACCAGAGTAACTGGGATAGGTTACACACCTGAGTAACTGGAATAGGTTACACTCCAGAGTAACGGGAGTAGATTACACACTTGAGTAACTGGAGTAGATTACACACCTGAGTAACGGGAATAGGTTACACACCTGAGTAACTGGAATAGTTACACACCTGAGTAACGGGAATAGGTTACACTCCAGAGTAACGGGAATAGGTTACACACCTGAGTAACTGGAGTAGATTACACACCTGAGTAACGGGAATAGGTTACACACCTGAGTAACTGGAATAGTTACACACCTGAGTAACGGGAGTAGATTACACACCTGAGTAACTGGAATAGGTTACACACCTGAGTAACGGGAATAGGTTACACACCTGAGTAACGGGAATAGGTTACACACCTGAGTAACGGGAATAGGTTACACACCTGAGTAACGGGAATAGGTTACACACCTGAGTAACTTGAGTAGGTTACACACCTGAGGATAAGAAAGGCTTAATGTGAGCTAATAATTCATATTAGTGACCCAACTACATCTAGCTGACTTCACTCAGAGACAAAGAATACTTGTGACTCTTAAAGTCATTTATTAAAAACACGCCTGCTACAAACTCAAGAATTTCAGTGTAAAAAATAACTTTCATGATATGCTTTGTGCACGCGTAGTCACAAGTTCACTTCTTTTATCTGCTAATGTGTTCACTGCAGACTAGAGACCCTCCATGAGCTTCTGCTGGTGGCTGGCTCCTCCTGAGCTGGATGTTCTTTAGACTCCCTCTCTGTCAGCTCACAGAGGAACTGCATCACGGTATCAAACCGTCCATCTCTCCGCCTCCTGTTCAGCCTCTGACCCGAGCATCACCCGCTCAGTAGCCAGACGTGTGTCACCTCTTTTTGTGCTTCCTGGAAAAAACCAGGGAGGGTGGAGATAGAGTTAACACAAGAGCCATATAATACACTAGATTATAGTTCTGTGGAATGAGATGTGTGTTCCCGCTCTGGCTGCAGGTAGGTGTAGATGCTGCAGGCTTAAGTATGACCACAGAGATTTACTACATATATAGTAAGACAGCTGTGTAGCCGGTGTAGGGGCAGAGGCTGGCTCTGGCGTAGCAGCTGGATGGATTAACATTTCAGAATAAAACAAGTTAGAAAAACACCTTTATCAGTAACACACAGTGTCCTAAACTAACTTCCTGCCTCAGTGATAAGTTATAAACATTAATCAAACATGTCCACTATAATAGTGTTTGTGCACGTGGCTCACGCGTGCGAACATCAAGAACAAAGCAGAAATTCACCAGAAGGGAGCTAAATGACTGCGGTACAAACACATGCTCGCTATCGGCAACTTTCGCACCGAGATTTAGTCCCAGAATACATAATTTCCTTCCGTTGCATCAAGAGAAGAGACGAGGACTGTTTTCTTTACCTGTCGGGTTCTGGCCAGGTGAGCTGGTGGCCGCAGGAGTATCCGGGATGCAGTCCAGTCTGTTTCCAAATAAACTAACACGCTTCGGAACAGAAAAGATGCAGAACTCAAGCCAGCGGTGGAGCTCACCGAGCGCCGATGTCACGTTAGTTCCGTAGGAACCACAGAAAGTCCCCGCCTCAGAGTAGGAGCTACAGCGGTTCTAGGATCTACGGGACAAGGCTCCTAGTTCCTGTCTGTCCCAACGCACGCTAAAGGGGGCTGGTTCCTGGAAGGGTTCTAGGAACTTCAACAGGTTCCTACAGTCGGAAAGCGCCTCATGCACCTTCAGGAGAAACCCGAGTCTGGATCTCACCGATGGCTCCGTTCAGGTTCTGGAAGATCCGGGAGCGGTGGTCCAGAGTCATGTTGAACTTGGTCTGAGGAGACAAAAGACATCATCAGGACCGAACTGAGAGGAAAAGGTCTAGTTACCATAGGACCGGTTTTTCTGGAGGCTGACATCATTCCTAACGAGAGGACTCGGTTAGCTTTAACCAGGTGTTGCTACCGCTAGCTTGCTGCTGCGCCGTGTGCACCTGACCAGGAAGGTTATGTTCTAGAATGAAAACATCCGGGTCAGCGTTCTGCCCCAAACTATCTGCTTTAGCTCTCCAGTTTCTGTAAAGAGACAGGCCAAGCCCGCCCGGGTACAAGGGCATCCCTCACCCACATCGCCACATAACAGGTACGGGGGCCTGCAGGGGCCAAAAATCCAGAGAGAATCAGTGCATTCTGACTCTTTTAATCAGCTGGTGGACTAACCATGAGGACAGCTTGAAGCGACTTTAACTCAACTAGTTAGCTCCCAGGTGTAAACAGGCTAGGTCAGGTTTACCCTCTGGGCCTTGTCCAGGTAGATCCTGGTGTAGAACAGCTGGTCGTCGTCATTGTCTTTGTACTTCCACTGCTGGACCATGGCGCTGAGGTCAGGAGCAAAGCCGATGAAACCTAAAGACAAACCGGGTCAGCAGCAGCCTCACATGCACACTAGCACCCTTTCTACCCCGCCATTGCAAGTGGGGCCACACAGGGGGGCCCCGCGGCACCCGGCCCACCTGTTGGGTACCATTGCTGTAGTGTCAAGGCCTTGGAGCGCTCTGACTCAGAATGGCACCATACAAGTGTGAGTCATTCATCTAAAACACCTGGACTCACCTCCTGAGTTCAGGTAGCGCTTCCCAGAATGCACCTCAGGGTACTTGGAGGCCAGGCGCTGGTCGGGCCAGCAGAAGCCCTCAGCTGAGAAAACAACTCTGTGACCCAGACGGTTGAACTTGGTGAGAAGCTCTTCTGGACCAGAGGCAAAGATCACATCATAGCTGAAGAGAAACACAGGTCATCATCGTCTGGGCTGCTGGTTGACCTTTCACCTTCATACACACTTGCTGTCTGGTGACAGACAGGTGAACATTACCTGTCCACAAACATGATGACCAGCTCCTTCTTCTCCGAGTGTTTCAGCAGTTCCTTCTTCAACCATCGTACCTTCTGACCTCCACCCACAGTCCGAGCAACATCACCGCCCTTCCACTCCTCACCC